>NC_056464.1:18429383-18719782 GCF_008729295.1 Plectropomus leopardus | reverse complement strand
ACGATCTTAATGGGGCTAATTGGGAAAACTGTTGCAGCAAATATATGCAACAATCTCCTGAAACACCGAAAACACAAGATGAGTCTTTTCTCTTCTTCTTGTCGAGTGGCAGCATGGATTTTAGCTAAAAATTATGAAGTGAGATGCTGCTNGCTCTGGAGAGAGTGTGAAGTAAGAGACTTCAAAAGCTGTGATAAACTGTTGCAGCAAATATATGCAACAATCTCCTGAAACACCGAAAACACAAGATGAGTCTTTTCTCTTCTTCTTGTCGAGTGGCAGCATGGATTTTAGCTAAAAATTATGAAGTGAGATGCTGCTGTCTGATCGACCACACGCAGGATGAACAGCTTCTGTTTGAAAGCACGTTTTCTTCATAGGCAGATTCAATTTAAAAGGGACTTTTTTTTCAACAGTCAGAGCAGAGCTGGTTTGATTTAGACGTAATCATTTTTTCTTTCTCGCGTCAATTGTCCTTTTTGAAAAATCAACAACAAACAAAAACAAAGAGCTGAACATGTAAAATGTGTTCTCTTCCTTCGGTTTTATGACTTCTTCATTTCAGATGATAGATCAGGCAGGATTCAAAGTGGTCAGAGTCATTCAGATTCTCAGGCAATGTATTTATTTCTCACTGTGGAGGAGGGACTGGTGCTGAGGGGTGGAGCGTTTCACCGGGAAGAGGGGCGGAGGGCTCTGTGAGTTGCGATACAAGGGAAGAGCAAAAAAAAAGTAACGGATAGATTTTTTTTTTTTTTTTACCTCATTTGAGTGCTCATGTAAAATTATAGTTAACAGGGAAAATAATTCAAATAAAGCTAATACTAGTTATGACTCTGATGAAGATGCAGTTCACATCAAAACGTTAGTCGTTTGCGCCTTCAAGTGAATGGTGTGCTCCAGTATTTTCTTTGGGCGACGCGGCCCACTGAATTGAAAGCTGATACTCGTGTCAAAATGTTAGTACACGATCTTAATGGGGCTAATTGGGACTCACACAAAATATATTTATTCAAATATATGATAATGGCTATTCAGATCTGAGAGCTGAAAAAAACTCTGTTTGAAATAGCGCTGACAATTGATTTGTCAGTTGTCAGAAATTAATTCCTTCATTGATTAAGTAATTTAAGAAGCAAACAGTTGCTGCTTCCGGCTTCTCAAATTTAAGAATTTCCCATTTTTCCTTGTTGTATATCATTGTTTACTGATAGAAGATATTCGTTTGTGAAATTTAGGTCAAATAAAACAAGCTGTTTAAAGATGCCACCTTAGGATTTTTAATTTTTTATAATATTTCTATAGAATAAACAAATAATTGACTACTCACAGGAATAATTATCAGATTACTTAATAATTAAAATACTTGTTGTTAAACAGGCTGAAACTAATTCCTGCTTTCCATTAATGTTAGCTGGGATATTCAACTTGCATTTTTTGATCTATATTTTCCTTAATAAGTAATTATACATTAAGTTGCAGTTCTTTGTGCATTTCACAACTATCAACAAAACCTTGGCATGCACATATGACAGATTCAAATCTCACTGTGGTATTTGCTAAAGTAGTGAGTTTCGCTGTTTGCTGTCAAGAAAATTTGCCATTAAGTTTGGATGCCTGATAACAACATCCGTGCAGTAAGAAGCACACTATTTGCCTTTTTAGTTGTCTTAAATATGTAGCCTCAGTCTGACAGTCTGATAGGTTAACAGCCAGTAAATAAATAATCATTAAGTAAAACAAACCATATAATAAAAGGAAATTTTAAAAAGATTGAGATTAAAGCCTACTAAACAAGCTCATTGTGCTTTAAGTTTAAGCTCACCGTGGAGTACAGGAGTGGTGCTGGAGCTGGAGCTGGAGTGGGCAGCTGGGGTCGCGCCTGGCGGGCAGGGAGGTGAGGGGTGAGCTCCCTGAGGTGGTTGGGACTCAGGGGCCGGAGCAGAAACCGAGGCTGGAGGCGCGGGGCTGGGAGCCGGTTGTGGAGCTGGTGTGGTGGGAGCTTGCTGACTTGCGGTCGCGCCCTGGGGCGGCGGGGCTGAGGCAGCCTGGTTGGCATGAGGGCCCCCTGCCTGGCTGTGCTGCTGGTGCTGAATCTGCTGGAAGTGCTGCTGGCGGGCCCTCATCTCTGCGTATTTCAGCTGCTCCATGTGGAAGGACTGACGGTCAGCCAGCAGCTGCTGACGCTGGTACTCCAACTACACACACAAAGAAATAAAAGTTGAAGGTTTTGTAAGGCAAGGCAGGCAGCTTTATTCGTATAGCACATTTCAAGGTCAAATTCATTACTAAATGATTTAAAAATTCTAAAATAAAAATCACTATTAAAATAGCAAAAGTGCAGACGAGATAAAGTCAAGTTTTAAATATGTTTGCAGTTGAGTACGCAGTGTAAAAAAGGGAACGTTTTTAGCTTTGACTAAAAAGTGGTCAGTTTCGGGGCTTGTCTAACATAATCTGGGAGGTTGTTCCAGGTCTGTGCTGCATGATAAACAAACGTTGCTTCACCATGTTTAGCTCTGACTCTTGGGACGCTCAGTAGGTCGGCCCCAGATGTCCTGAGGGCCCTGGAAGGCTCATATGTCACAAGCATGTCAGAGATATAATTTGGCGTTGAGCCACAGAGTGATTTACAGACAAGCGGCGAGATTTTAAAATCAATGTACTGTATTTCAGTTGACTACTGTCTTGAGAGACAACATATCCCAGAATTCCTCACTCACAGCCTCCCTCTCTCTGTCCATGATGGTTTCCAGTTCTTCAAAGTGTCGCAGTTTTATCTCAAGCTTCTTCATTTGGGTCTCCACCAGCAGAGCCACCAGAGATTTGATCTTCCTCTCTTCCACTGCAGCCAGGTGCTTCCAAGAAAGTACAGAAGATATTTAGATTTGAGAAAATGTGGAGTCAAAAACAAGGGAAAAAAAGGTGAAGATGTATGTAAATTGAAGCCTGGTGAAAATGAACTTTACCTTGGCTTTGACAGCAGCAGCTGCGAGAGCAGACGCAGCAGCAGTGGCCAGGTTCCCCTCTCCCACGTCACGCTCCACCTTCGCCTTCCTCTCTAATTCACTCTCTGCTTCTCTCTGTCCTTCCTCTGTGCCCTCTTTCCCATCCTTCTCCTTCTCCCCATCGCCTAGGAGAGAAGAAACAAGTATGTTTTTTAACCTTTGACAATAACGCCGTATTCCCTCTATCTCACCAAGATATATTTTCATACCCATCTCTGACTCTGTTTTGTCCGCCTCCCTCTCTCCTTCTTGTTCTCGTCCTCTTTCTTCTTCCTTCTTCCCATTTTCTGCCTGCTTCTCCTCTTCCTCCGTCGCTCCATCTTTGCTGTCCTGTGCAGGAAAGCAAACGGGGCACAATGAGCTTTGCAGCAAATCACTCACAAATTAGAGATATACTGTTATCACAAACAGGCGTCATACCTTGGCCTCCCTCTTCTCTTCGCCTGATTGGCTGTCACTCTTACTTTCATCACTGCTTTCATCTAGAAAAAAGACAAGTCACTTTTTCTTTTTCTGTTTAAAGTGCAAAGGTATTTTGTTCTTGCAATTTTGCATACTGTATGTGTGTGTGTCCATTCTACCAGGTCTGTCTCCCTCCTCCAGGCCAGTGCCTGCAATGCCGCTACCCTCCAGGCCGTACAGCGGGTCCTGTCGGCCACTGACCCTTGCTGCCTCCTCCACCCGCCGCACATGAGCCTCAACAAGTGCTGCAGGAACCTCCTCCTTCATACGAGAAAACTCCTCTAAGAGGGAGAGAGAAAGATCGAAGTTATTGGTGTAATGTAACCTATAAATTTGAGGATGAATAATGAGTAATCAATAATGACCAGGAAGAATAAATTAAAATTTCAAAACAAAAATTGGAATCAATATAAGCTTTTTCTCACCCAGAGCAGATTTGGCTGCAGCTGAGGCCACACGCGGGTCGACGACAGAGGCAAGGAAGGCCACTGTGCTCATGACGGGGTTTCCTGCCTGACTGAAAGGGACCGGCTGGTAGGCCAGTGGTCCCAGGGACGAGGAGTGGTCCTCCAAATAAGGGTCTTCAATGGGCAGCCGCAGGAAGTGCAGGATGCACTCGTCCTGCGTACGGCTGCCCACATGTTCTGAAACCTTGTTCCAGTCATCCTTGTACATTTCCAACCCCTGGAGGACAAGAGGAATACATTTAGCTCAACATTTCTGCTATCTCATTTTCACATTTATGAAAGGAATTATCTGCATCATCACACAATAGATTTTAAGAATAATTTGTACCTCAAGTAGTAGTAGTGTTTCTTGTTCTGTCCACTCCCTCATAGAGCTCGCTGTACTCTTGCTCTGTACACAAATATCACCAACACTTTGTTAACACGGTAGCTCAATGTAACCAAAGCAAAAGAACAACTTAGTCATGCATCTTCTGAGGCTTGTACCTTTGCAGAGCCAGTCTTCTTGCTGTACATGTCAGTCCGCAGCCCAAAGTTCTGCAGGTCTGCTGGTTTCTCCTTCACTTTATCAGGGAAGGACATCATCTGCTGGGTAGCAGGGGTCTGCAGGTAAACAACGACAGAGAGACACGTGTAAAATAACCCAGAATACACGTGCATGTGTCTATTTGCCTGTGTGTCTGAGCATATGTGGACCTGGGACGTCTTGGGCTGAAGGGGCACCAGACTGGATGGAGTGTCTGCAAGGACATGGAAGTGAGAGGTGGGTGGGGGACCCATGGGTGTGGGTCGACTCTCGGAGTCCACCTGGTAGTTGATGAGACCCCACTGCTCCAGAAAGGCGTGGACTCTGCAGCAGAAGAAGAAGAAGCACAGAGTAGCGGTTTGACTAAAACAGGTGACTGTGTCAATACAGACAGTAAAACTCAGGATTGAGTAGCAATTTTTACATTCAGTTAGGACTGTCATGATAAGTTCTTTGTTGGATGATGAATTTTCCCAGAAATATTTGCAATTAACAATAATATTGCCATTTTAAGATAAAGAAATAAAACGTAAATACAAATCTATGTTTCTGTGTTTGTGGAGGAGCTTAGCATTGTTTTTTTGTTTTTCATTTGCATTGGGTTTTTTCTGTTCATTTAGCTTTGGCACTGCACCACAGTCTTATAATGGCCTGAAAAACCCTTAAGTTTATTCTGGCATCATGTTGGCTAAAATGTTGGTGACATTCTTACGTCAAAAAATGCATGTAAACACAAGGATAATATCATACAATACATGGGCATGTCCTCGATAAATTTTGCTCACATCAATAAGTCTATAACGTCGTTATCTGACAGGCTTACATTCATCCTCCACTTACCTCATGATTGCACACACATCTCCTGCCAGGTTCCTGCGGCAGGCGGTGGAGGTCAGGTACTCCTGAGGGTTTAGTCGGTAGGTGTCAATCATGAAGTTCCTGTACGCCAGGTAACTGAAAGAAGGAGGCACATAGGAAACTGAGATATTTCATCTTGTTATTGTTCTGTGTGTGATTTCTTTTTCATTGTGTGTCAGATTAATAAAACATCTAATGTTTTATGTGCAGTTCAAATACTTACATCTCCGGGGTTTTGGATTTGTTCTTTCCATTGAAAAACTCTGGCAAGGCTCTGCGCTCAATGGCATGAACACTGGGAGAAAATAATTTTGACATTTTGAGGATTTACAGCTGCGATACATCTGAGTGTCCCACTTTTCACTTTATGAATCATGTCTTATGTAAAATGCTCTCTACTGCTGAGACTACACTAGTTTTAATTTTAATTTCAAAATTTACCCCCATTGATTTCACAAAGGCTCCAATTAAAGATTATGTTTACTGTTGATTAAATATGTTAATTATTTTCCCTATTAATTAGTTGTTTGGTCTGTAAAATGTCAGGATATTTTGAAAAATGTTTTGGTTTACAGTTAAAAAATAGAAAATACTCACATAGAAGAAGCTGGAATCAGATCATTTTGATTTTGTTTTCTTAAAAAATTACACAAATCGATTATAAAATTAGCTGGCATTTAATTTAGTAGCTGACAACAAATGAATAAACTGTTGCAGCTCTAGATTTCACCAAGTGGGTCTCCGTTTTTTCGTACTTTTCCCGTGACTGAATTTTAAAAATACATCACTGTAATGACATCTCTGAAATCTGATTACTTAAAAACAATTTTCAAAAACATTTTTTCTTCTTACCTGTTGTAGTCAAACCAGGCAGCGTAGCTCGGTATAATAATGTGGTGAGTCTGCTCGGTCACGTTGTCTTCATGAAGGTCCGAGCCTTTGACCGGTTCACCCTTCACACTCGGAGAGCCCTCCTCCTCCTCCTGTGTGAACACACACACACACACACACTCTCATGATGATGTTTATGTGTGCGGTCCTCACTGTCCCCATGTTTTCTTGCTCTTTTATTATCTGCTTTACCTTGCCTGTTGTTTCCATGGACTCATCTTCCTGCTCATCTGTTAAAAGCACAAAAGAATGCTAAGTGAATACAAATCGGTAGAGCGCAGAAGCCTTACAGTCAGAAAATTACTTTTGGTTTAAAGAATACACTGAATATAAAAACAAGTGTCAACAGATTAACACCTGAAATTAACATAGAATGTATTTACTGTTTAGAAAGTCTACTTTTCTTCCATGTTTGAAAAGACAACAGTTGTGTGGAAAACAATGTGCCTTTAAATGGAAAAAAAAGCAATCCATGATGAAGTGACGACCAAAACCTGATATTATAAACAAGTCAGACTCTTGATTTCCCACTGTTCAGCATCAGCACCGCACAGATCATGTTTCTCTTCCTCGAGTCAAAAGGCCATTGTGCAATCTACAATTATGTCTTATGTACCATATCTATCCATTATGGTAATACTGTATACATGCATGCTTCTCCCTCCACTTTAAAGCCTCTTGATTCAGTGTATCAGGGGTGATACATTTCTCACTCACCGTCGAGTCTTATATGAAAAGCTGGGATGGTCTTTCATAACAAACAGACGGGTGTAATATTGCATGTTGTGTATTTATGAGGCTTTACTGCAAACACTGCCTTGTTACCGCTGCGCTCTGGTTGCATTTTAAGTTACATTCTCTAATTCCACTTGAACACTTTAAATGTTTGTACTAACGTACTTGAATTCACACTTGCAATTGCCTTTTTTAATTGTATTTATGTGTTATGTGTGTCTGTCAATATGATTAAACTGTATGTTATTTTGTATACAGGTGTTTCTTGAAAAAGAGACTCGGATCTCAACAAGACTACCTGTTTAAATACAAGATTAAATAAATAAAATAAAGGGGCTGTTTTCTTGCAAATGTAGGTGACAGTGGACATGTTGGAGGAACACATGAAAACGTCCTGCTCACCCATATCTGTTCCTCCTTTGACTGGAGTTGAATCAGTGTCTTTCTTGGTGTTATCTGAAATGGAAAGCACAATTTCAGACAATAATAGACATCAACGACTTTAAAGTCTTAAAGGTGACAACTGAGCCTAACGTTAATGGTCATATTTGATTATTTATTTGTATATTTTGAACATCTGAGTACTTGTCTTCGGTGGATTTCCCTCTTCAGATGCTGGAACAGGTGACGCTTCATCCAAGTCTTTACTGAGATCCTCTTGTTCCTCCTCCCTTTGGCCCCGTTTAGACTTGGTGTACGGGGTTGTCGGCCTGTCCGCATACACAAAAAGGACATTATTTAACGATAATGCATAATGTCTCTGATAGAACTGGTTCTACAAAACATCGTTCTTTAATAGCTGATGAGTGTGACACAATTGCATAAAGAGGTGTGGTCACTGACGCTTTTTTGGTATTCTTCTTCTTGCTCTCCTGAGGTGGAGGGGTGGGGGAGGGCGACGGCGACCTCTTCCTCTTCTTGGCACTGCCTGGTTTCTTGTCCCTCCGCTCGTCAGGTGTGGTCACCTCATCTGTAAGGGTCTTGGCTGAGATCCTCTTCCTCTTAGGGCAGCCCTCGCCCACTTCATAGTCTTCCTCATTCATCCACTCATTATACTGGTCCAGGTCTAAAATCCACTTGGCATGGACCTATGAACAGAGAGCATTAAATGTAAGCGACACTGAAATAGTTTTAGTGAACATGTCAGCTGCCTGAGTGAAATGTCACAAACGTATTACACAGTTTAACCCAGCAGTGTTGCACACTTTCAGCAACATCCTCTAGAAACCATCTATTTCATCATGACATCATTTAACCTTCTACACATGGATTCAGATGCCTTGTCTGGAAACTGAATTACAAATTATTTAAATGGACCCACAGCAGAAATGATGTTGCTTAATTATCACTGGGGTGTTTTCTGGGTGCTATGTTGATTTTGTGGCAGAAAAAATACTGTTAAGCAATGATCACTGGATTAAAATAGAAAATAAATAATTTCAATTGATTCTTGAATGATTTATGTTCACGTAAAAACAATTTTACAAAGACTTAAATAATAATATGTAAGCACACTACAGGAACAGTTACTAAAAAAGGACAAATGCAGTTCATCTTAATTATGTCATTCTGAAGCTGTGGTCTGGGGACACATTTTGACTGTGTGTAAACAGAGACGGAGTTCTCAACAGAAAATGAACCCAGTGTGCTGATTTTTGTGTGAACGCAGCTCAAAACATTTGAATGCTTCACTGCTTTTACTATCATGTCCTAGTGAGCGCTGAACGCCCTGAGCAAGTGGTGCTCTGAATACACAACCAGAGCTTCTAACACTGCTTTGAATTTATGGTTCAGCCAAGTGCCACAGTAAGCTCTTTTGCTCCAAGTGCCAATTTGCGACAGCACTTCATTTTTGGATGTTTTGCACAGAGAGAAAAATATGACACGAGTGCTGTTGCCAAACTACAGAGCTATCATCTCTGTGTACACAGTCCCCCCCGGCAGGTTTGTGCAATGAAGAGAAGGCTGAGACATATAAAATTAACTCCCATCATTACAGACTCAAGAGCTACATTTTATATTCTAGCCAACATAAAGACATTTAGCAAAAATGGTGCACATAAAATGATGCAGAGGCATCTTTAATGTTCGATCTAATGTAATGATGCATCATGCACCCATAAAAGAACAGTACATTTGATTTGAATATGTCACTCATAAAGGGCAGGGTTATAATATATAACTACATCACATAAACATCTGTATCTGGTGTAGCTGAACAGTGTGAAAAAGGTGACATATATTTACATAAACTAAAGGCAGGTAAGCAGACATGAAAGAATGATTTGTTACAAATGTTAAGATTTAGAGAGAATAAAGGACACAAGTCGGTAAAACTGAAAATGAATGACAGAAAAATAGAAAAAAAAAACAAAACACAAATAACGACGAAGAAGTTTCTAGAAATGAAATACCTTCCTGGGCTTTTCTGGGCTAGGAGGATCCTCCACAGCTGCCTCGATCTCACTGGCTGGGATCCAGGTATCATAACTACACAGTGAGAAAAGCAAGGTCAAAGGTCAAAGGTCAAGGCAGAGGAAATATTACAAGGTTGGTTTTGTTAAAAAGTCTCAGGTAGACATGTTTAACTTAAGCTTGTAGAATTCAGGCCAAAAAAGATTAGCAGATCCACTCTTCACTGACTTCATTTTCCTCTGAACTGTCTTTTAGTTCCTTGTTCTTTTATGCACCAAATTGTTTTTTGTTGCTGTTTGTTTTGTTTAAAATAATGTTTTTCTGACTTGTCTGTTTTATTCTGCCACCTTGTAACCCTGTTTTGAAAAATGCTTTATAAATCTTATGATTTCATAGGTTTCAAAAGATCCTGCCAAAGAACTACAGTTGAAAATAAGCCAGCTGGCTAACACTGGCACATTTGCAAAAATGTTTATTAATGTGTGTTGTCCATATAAATAAAATAACTGAAATGAAAAATAAATGAAATAGAAACTCCTGTTAATATCATTACAACTGTATTGGACCTCCACAGTTACATGAGGAATCAGTTTTCAGTTTTGTGTTATTGTTTATATCTCTGCAAACTCAGCACCAACCTGTCAGGAAAATATCCCCAGTGGAGCAGCACTTGCTTATCTCTCTTCATCACAGGACGCACCCACTCCTCTGGAACAAAAAGAGATAAGGACACCAGCACAAAGCCAGTAAGTGCAGCAGAATTCACAATAAATAAACACAAAAACTGTGTTTGAACAGAACATGTGAAGCCTCACCTTCCTCCAGGCTGGTGGGAATAGGGACGACAACATGGGAGCTGGAGGCCTTGTCCTCAGTTACTGAGCCCTGCAACCGAGACAGTCGCAGAAAGTGCGGGTTAAGCTTACAACATGGAAATACTTTTTAATCTGACTAAGGGCCTCACACATGCAGGTGAGCTTCCTTTCTGTAATAGTGAGACATTTATCAAAACAAAACAAAAAACACACCTGATGTCTTTTGATGATGTCTTTCAATTTCCCAAGCAGCTTTGGCTCTATGTCAGAGCTCAGGTAGATGACAGGTCGGCTCAGGCAGTTGTTCTGAAATGAAGAAAAGCAGTGTGAATGAATGAAACTCATAAATTCAAATAGGCAGGTACAAAAATATAAATCTACATAAATATCATATCGTATAATCTCAGTTAAAACAAGAAATGTGTCTGTGCTGTTGAGCTCTTCAGATGAGGAGAGCTCGATGATCTTGTAGTGTAACTGCAGGACTAATTAAGTAGGATTACTGTTCGAGTCACATGACTGTGTGCCCTTCATTATTTCTATCTAAAGCTCAGGCAGCCTGATTCTCAGACACTTCACAAATATGATGTAATAACCATAGGAGACATGCAACCTCTCTGATAGAGTATTTTCTTTGCAATCATTTAGCTCTGGTGCCTGCGGCAGCAAACAATCAACAGAAATCTTTCAAACTGACTCCTGCCGGAGCTCACAGTCAAGCCGTTAAAAACAAAAATAAACACTGCTTTTAAACCTCGTCATACTGAAGCTGAAAACATTTACAACTACAATAAAGGACAAGCTCTGACACGAACTCACCTGCACTAAGGACTTCTCGATCGTCATGAACATCTCCACATTTCGGTCCATCCTCGATGGATTCTGGAAGTCAAACCTGCGCCTACCAGGAAATTAGACTGGAGTTACACATGAAGCGGCATCCTAGCCAAAATACAACTGGGAGAACTAAGATAGCATTTATTTTCAGTTTGTCTGTTTGGCCTACATTTAAACCAGCTAGAAAGAAAGTCCTACCATCCCTGGTCACTCTTGAACTTGTAGGCAGCAGCCAGGATGTGGCACAGAGCCCCTCCTGACTTGAAGTCCAGAAAACATTTCATCTGCAGGCACAAAACAAAACAGTTTTAAAATACATCAGTGGGGTAAAATCATCTGTATGCGTGTGCATGACAGAGATAAAGGTGACATACCGGCAGCTTGGTGAGCGGAGGGTTGCTGACATGTCGACCAAACACCTCCTCCTGGAACTGCAGCAGCTGGACCACCAGGCTGGACAGAGACTTGTTGGTGGGGGGTTCGGCCTGGATGTACTGAGAGGACAGCACAAAGAGCCAGTCAGAGATACATAAAAATAAACCTGGTGCTGAAATAAGGGACTGTTAGTTATCTATGAGAAGGGGTGGTTTCAAAGTGGGGGAGGTGGGTCAAATATTTCTCAAGCACTGGGGAGATACTTATGTTTTTTTTATTTTAGGTTAGGGGGTGTGCATACATCTTTAACTTGTTTTTTTTTTAGAAAACATTGAAAAATAGCTAATATCACACCATTTATAACAGATTGCCCCAGGAGTGAGTCCTAAAACCTGGAAATTAGTAAGCATTTTGGCACCCCCAGTTCCCCCATCCTGAAGCCCATTGGTTTTTGGTAAGATGCCTTCAATAAGGACTCTGCGCCACAGAGCTAACTTTTGCATTGGGCGACTAAAAAAAAAAAGTAATCCCTGAGGCACTTTATAACACAAATGAACATGAATATTCAACTTAAAAACAATATGTGGGACAAATCCATCAGATTCCATCAAATAAACAAAAAAAAATATAAATTAAAAAAATCTCAGCTTAAAATAGGGATATCTGATTCAAAATCAATTTATTCTGTCTAATTTACAATGCTGCCAAAACATGCATGAACTAACCAGCATGCTTAACAAAAGTGAAAAAACAAGGGATTTTTTTTAACTTCAGAGTTTAATCTTCAACTTTTCACTTTAAATCATCAAAGGGTGATTTTTAAAGAATGCATTCATGGTAAAGGGAGGGTCATGCGTTCTTAAAGTTACTCAGGGAGTCTCAACAAAAAAATATATATATATATATAAATATATATATACACACACATATATATATATGGTTTCAGTAAGGACAAAAAATAATAATAATATTAATAAATAAACAACCCAGACTCTGATAAATAAAGAACAGTCCCTAAATCCGACGTTTGGTCAGATACGCCGAAAAATGGAGGGAACGTCCTTATTTGTGTCATTATTCAGAGAAATTTAACCCTTATGCTTTGTGATATCTGATATGGGGTTGTTAACTCGTGTGTTTAATCATCTTTAATGGCATGTTTTAACAGAAATAATGCATTTATTTGGTGAAATAATGAGTCTGGACGGCAGCACGCCGCTCAGTGTTATCCTAGACGGGCCATGGCTTCAGTCCGCGCGCCACACAGCCAACATCTGGATCCGAGCTGCATTCACCGTTAGCCGTTTAGCTAACTAGCTAGCTAGCTGGCTGCCCGGCCGGCTTAAGTCACCCGTTTTGCACAAAATCATCCCCGCAGCAGGGGTCGCATGCTGATTCTGCATCCGTTTAGCGACGATAACGTCTGGGGACACCGCCATTCACGGCTGCATGTGCTGTAGCTGTGGGCTCAGCATCCTTTTGTATCCGGCTCGAGTGAATCAAACAGCTGGACGTTGAGCAGCACCCTCCCTCCTCTCTTTGTCACTGCCTCTGCCCAATAGGTAACTGCCCACGTTTCAGGCTGAAAAATGTACGCTCAGCGTGTATGGATACAAAACATGCGGTCAGTACCTTTTTGTAATTCTTTCCCAGCCAGACGCGGACATTATCAAACTGAGAAACGGTGTCAGACGCTTCGAAATATTTTACATTCGGGCCGCCGTCTTTCTTCCGCACCGCCATCTTTGACTGCAGACAACTAGTCGACGTCGCCTGCCGACCAGCGGCCAGACTGCGGTACTGCAGCTGCCGGCGGCGGTAACAACAAGCAGCGTGCAGCAGGTGGAGTACTCATACAGGGAATCATCTTTAACATACTCCATGGTACTTCATCAGCCCCGAAGTTTCTTCTTCTTTTTTTTTTTTTTTACCAGTGTATTTAAATTGTATTTGAAATCCCTAAAACTTATAAAAGGACCAAAAACAACAAAACATATATGATATCTTGAAATACTTTCCCACTGGAGTAAATAAGTACGTTTAGAGTGAATTTACCCCCTTGTATGATAATCTGTTCATTATTTATGTATCCTAATTTTATTTGTTGTATTTTAAATAATTGAATTTATTACTGAAACATTTGAACAGGACTGAAACAATTTGCACTGTACTTAAATGTTTACTTTTTTTTATTTATTCACCTTTTTTTTTTTAAAGCGCTGTTCCCTTTGACACTTATAAAAATAAAAAATAAAAACTACAGACAGAGAAGCAGCAGCATGCACCAGTGGTGGAAAACATTTTTAAAATTATTTAGGCCTACCTAAAAGCATAACTAACCAAACCTTATTCTAAGAATTTAAAGTCCTCCCTTAATATTATCATGTTTTTTAACAGTTGGCAAAAACATGTTCTTCAAGTGTCTAGAACAAAAGTAGCCTACTCATCATGCACAACGGCTTCTGTCATATTGACAGGGGCATAGCGCCAAATTCTGTGCCCTATGCATAATAATGATAATTTTATTTAAATGGCACCTTTAAAAACAGAGTAACAACATGCTTTGACAAGCAAAGCAAAGCAGAAATGGGATACTTAGCAGGTAATTCAACAACAGGAAGCCAAACAGACTTACTGAGCACAAGCGAGACAGAACAAGGGTGGAGTTGGGATAAACATTAAGAGGACACACAATGCAAGATGCAGAACGCAAAATGTCAATACAAAATAATACAAATAAAAGTATTCAGCCAATTTAAACTTAATTAGAAAAAAAAACTTTAAACAAAACTAAACTAACCCCCACACCCTCCTTTTGTGGCCCTGGGTTAATTCCTACTTTTCGCTCCACTACAGCACCTCTGCATTATGGATCATCATTACTGGTGCATGAACATGTAAACAGTAGGGTAGTTAAATGTTGGTCAAGGAGGGGGATGCAGGGGACACGTACCCCTCATTATTTAGAGCATGTGCAAGTATGTATATGACAAAAACATGTTTAGAAAGAGAAAAAAAACTCCTAAATGATAACCTCAAAGGGAACTGCTTTACATACATTATATTCAATATAATAACTTTGAAGAAAAAAAGCTGTACCCCCATAATGAGTGGATCTAGTGAAATACTTTTATACAACACTAATACAAACTGGAATTTCAGCAGACATGAGAGTACAGAAATAACTGAGCAAAATTTAACCGTCAGACTGTTTTCATGTCTCTGACCTTTTTACTGGTTCTCAGTTAGTCAGAGGCTCAAATTAACCTTCATTAACAAAGGAAAAAGAGCATGTGTGTGTGTGTGTGTGTCTGTGTGTGTGTCTTACATGATCCAGGCTAATTTGTGAAGGTCCAGAGACAACACTGAAGAGAGTAGTGCTTGAACTCGTATTCCTCAGGCTGTCTGTGTGTTTGTATTTGCTTACGAACGTGTGTGTGTGTGTGTGTGTATCTGCGTAATGATGTGTGTGTCTGTGTGTGGAGCACCCATCTGTGCTGAAGGAGAGAGAGTGAAGCCTATTGATTATTTTAATCCTCCTATTTGTGAGTCTGTGATCCTCTCGGCTCAGCCTTCCACAGGGGGATTGCTAATGGGGCTGAACACTTCCCTCCTCAGCCCTCTCTCCCTGTCCAATTAACTTAACACTGGAATCTGCAAGGGGGAGCACTGGGACTCAGAGGGTGGTGGTGGTAGTGGTGTGTGTGGCCACACTGCTGAGATACAACCCCACCAACACCCCACCCCCACCCCCCAGTTCAACATCTCCCTAACCTCTTCTTTGCACCACGTACAGGAAGAACTTCCTCACCCGGAATAGCATTACCTCTCACCTTTAATTAAAGATCCATCTGCTTGTTTTATTCTGATCAGATGAGACCTCCCTTCAGCCAGTGTTTCATTTTCACAGTGTGGCTCTGCAGAGGGGAGAAGCAGTTGCAGGTGAAAAAGTAAGTCTCGTAATGGGAAAGCTACATTTCAAAGAAGCGGCTATTACTGTCATTTTGTCCAATTACTGTTTGTGTTAAGCTGCACTTGAAGCTGAAATTTAGAGAGCCAAAACTTTTATAATGGACTTGTTAACAAAGGTCTACATAAGGCTCCTACTTTTACTTTAACATTCATAATTGGCACAAGTCAGAAATGATATTTCAGTTTAGCTCACACCTTTGTGTTCCTTAGTTGATGCAGTGAGGAGGTGGTCAGGTGAGTAGAAATTCCTCGGAAAAGGTCCAGCTCCCAGGAAGTGCACCAGGATTTCAAGCCAATTTTCATGGTGGCCTTAAAAGTGGATTTACAACTCATTAGTACCGTATGTCATGTGATGCCACTGGACCTATGTATTAGGTCCAGATGTATCAAGAGAACAGTGTTTGAGTTGGGTACCTGTATTCCCATGAAAGTTTTTCAGTGGAGCATAAAGCCAAAAAAACTCTCTTTCCGCAGTATGAAAATACTGCTGCTTCTGCATCATTGGGCCTACAGAGCAAGTGCAAAGAGACTCCCCCTGGCTACTTCCGGTTTTGCGCTCCGCTGACCTGAATGGGGATTTAATGACTTCATTTCGCAGCTCTTCTAGACTTTCTAAATATTATCAGACCAAACGAATTAGATCCAGAGAGTGAAATGAGTCAAAAAAAAATGTATCCGCTGATTTACAGACGCTTCCTCTGCCATGTAATTCAATGGGAAAAGACTTTGGGCACAATAGCATCACGTGACGGATTGAGCAGTTGTAATTCTACCATTTGGCCACTACAAAAATTAGTTTCAAAGCACATCCATCGACGTCAATACCATGGATGTATTATAGGGAAGTCTGGATACAGCCATGGGAGCGGGGCCCCATTCATTCCTAAGAGAGCTGCTCTTTGGCGCAGGAAGCATAGAAAGCTCTTTTTCCAGGTGAAGAATTGTGTAAAATACCCAAATCTACTGGCCCATAGAGCATGCGTAGTAGAGGTACACAGCAGACTTAGGGTGTGATGT
This sequence comes from Plectropomus leopardus, assembly GCF_008729295.1. Classification (NCBI taxonomy): domain Eukaryota; kingdom Metazoa; phylum Chordata; class Actinopteri; order Perciformes; family Serranidae; genus Plectropomus; species Plectropomus leopardus. Next base: position 18,703,404 of record NC_056464.1, on the reverse strand, counting down.
TTAAATTTGCTCTTATTTTAAGTTATATATCAAGCTTTTTTTCCTGTTTAGATAACGATAACGATACACTGTAACAGCACCTTTAACAGTATTGTACTCATCGCTTTAATTTCTTGTTTATTGACAGAAAATCTTCTGAATACAATTACATTGAACCATCCCTCAATCCTGACTCTGATTCTCATTTACTGTCAACACCTTTAGTATTACTGCAGAAAATGCATCATGGCCTTAAGTAGTGTTCTGGCCAACACTCCCGGTTGAGAGTGGCGATAATTACGACTGGTTCCTCACAGTCAGTTATCAACAGTTATCTCACCTACAAAAGGAGTTGCAACACATTTCATTCTGATAGGTGGAGTAGGCCATTCTGTCACGTAAAAATATCTGTTACAATAGACCACAACCTGTATAAAGATAGTTAAATGGGGAGTAGGTTGTTCTGATAGGTGGAGTAGGGGTCAACCTGAATAAGAAGTATACTCTCCTGTGGTAGGTTTGTACACTCTCCATATATCCAAAAGTGCATAATCTGAGACTAAATTCCACTGGGCAAAAATTTGAATAGACCAAAACCTGTATAAATGTAGTTAAATGGGGATTAGTTCATCATGATAGGTGGAGTAGGTCATTCTGTATGGTACAAATATCTATTAGAATAGATCACAACCTGTATAAATGTATTTAAATGAGAAGTGAATTATTCTGTCAGGTACAAACATGTATTAGAATAGACCACAACCTGTATAAATGTAGCTTGATGGGGAGATTTGGACAGGTGGCGTACGTCATTCTGATAGGTACAAATATCTATTAGAACAGACCACAACTTGTATAAATGTATTTAAATGGGGAGTAGGTCATTCTGTCAGATACAAATATCTACTTGAATAGACCAAAACCTGTATAAGTATAGTTAAACGGGGAGTAGGGCATTCTGATACGTGGAGTAAGACATTCTGTCAAACTGATAATAAAACCAGAAACATAGAGATTGCGTCAATATCCGCAGAGTCACAGTGATTTTATGCAGTTTAAGATAATACGGCTCCACTTAAGATCAGATCCATCCAGCTCACAAAGTGCCAAAAAGCCATCCTCTCCCAAGAAGTGATATGGCCCAGACTGCTGGGTTACTGATATGGGATATGAGATATTTTGTCATCATCACTTGTGCTTATAAAACCATACAGTCATCAATTATTGTGAAAGCCTCTAAAGAACCTCACGTGCTCTCTCACCTCCACCAGCTCTTTTTCTAATTAATGTCTCATTACTGCAACCAGAAGTTGTTAGATATAATCTATACAACTTAATTTTTCTCTGTTGAATGCTATTGTGGCCCACAAATATATAAAATAACATCCAAAACATTAGATTTTTACCATTTTTTTACCATTAAGCATGTTTTATAGCTACTGAAATCCCACTATATAAACAAAAACAGCAACAAATACAGAAATTCTAAATAAGAGCTGTAATGGTTCATGTGGAAAATAATAAAGGAAAAAAAAGAGATTGAACAGGAAGTTTTCAGGCTGAAAAAATGCGAGTCAGAATTGCATTTGGCAAAGTTGAATGATTCTTATTTAAAAATTAAAGCTTCTGAATATAGTCGGAGAAGGCAATTGAGTGAGCCATTGCTCTGTATTACATAATTTTAAAAAATGAGGTTATGCATGCAAAGGAAGAAGGTCCAAATAATTTTTAAGTTTTACTCGAAGTGTATAATTCACTATTTGACTTTGTTTTTATTTAATTGTGCTCAGTGTGATTACAATACAAAAAGCAAGAAGAAATCAGACAAAACATCTGTTGTTGTTTTTCCAGAATGGCTCTGAAATGTCATCTATTTTATGTGTTAAAGATGTGTTTAAAATTACTATATATCCAGCTAACCTATCACTGTGGCATATAATATATCTACATGACTGAGAAGGGAATTGATTGGGTACTCAGGTTGCTTTTTCCTTTTCTTAGCCTTCTCCTGCCTTTTTTGCATCTTTGCATTAATGTGTTCAGATGGCAGGGGGCATATGAATTTTAATGTAATGTTAATTGTAAATGTGATCACCTTAACAAAAATAACAGTAATCAAGAAATAATGTCCACAAAGTCCGACGACTTTCTTTATCAATGGAGGAAATAAAGATATGGCAGGTAATGTTGGCTTGCGTTTCAAGTACTAAGATGTTTGTCAGCTGCTTAAATAGCTTAATTTTGATCTATAATACATTTGACAAATACTAATAAAAGCTTGAGTTCTTTCAAATAAAAAAAAAACAAAAAAAAAAACAAACCTGAGCAGTGAAAACTTATCACGATAGATATCAACGGCTGCTTACTTCAAAGTAGAAAGAGAACACGAAGAAAGCACTTGTTTTACAGCAAAATAATCCTGATTTCTCCTGTATCTTTTTTTTTTATTGTGTTTTATGGTTTTCAAGGGCAGAGAAAAAACTATGCTGATTTCATACATAACAAATACACACAACTCAGCTTGCAAAGTACAGCAACGACAATGAATCCACACTGCTCATGAACAAAGGTAACAGCGCCAGAAAACACACAGTAGGATGCAGCATGGCACAGAGGTTATGTAAAGCCACTCAGGAGGAATTTCGGTGTACAATACATACAAACGTCGGGAGAGTTTTTCAGTCACAGCACAAAATTGATCAAAAAAGTTCACATTCACATCTCATCAGGTTACAGTCATGCTATCAGGCCTCTAAGCTGGATCAGTCGTTGAGCCAGTATGAAGCTCTTTCTTTTTCCGTGGCACTAAAACTACAACAGATGTGCTGATATTAAATTGTACCCGTCTAAGCATTATATCATGAAAAAAATAGAATTGTTTAATATATTAATTCGTTTACATCAACATATTTAGAATTTTTCTGAATGCAACTTTTCAACAACACGAGACATGCTTCTGTTTGTTCCCACAGGTGTTATCCACCATACAGGATGAACCTTGGTCTCCACTTTGGGGGCTTTTATTTACAGCGGTGAGGTACATCCAGTGACATACAAAGATTCACAATCAATGTCAGTTAGCATCTGCATTTTCTTAAATATTTTGCGCGGACTGGTTTTCATCAGAAATCCTCGTCAGATTGCTGTTTGCATGAGCTTGTTCATAAACGCCTGGATTCAACAAGTGTCTCATGCATAAAAAATAAAAAATTAAAAAGATAGTGTAAGGCACAGAAAACCTATAGGTATGGCAGTAAAACATCAACATCAGTCACCTCCATCTGAAAAACATCCTCATTTGAATATATTCACAGTAAAACTAAAGGAATTGTTTGAAAAAACATGCTTATTTGTTTTCTCGCAGAGAGCTCGATGAGAAGATTGATACCACTGTTATATTGGTTTAGTTAATATGAAGCTACAGCCAGCAACCAGTTAGCTTAGCTTAGCATAAAGACTGGAAATGGGGATATAGTTAGCCCGGCTCTGTCAAAAATATGCCAACTAGAAAAATACATAAATTCTCACATATAACCGACAAGGTACAGTATGTTATTTAGTGAGTTTTAAAGGTTCTGGTACGTAGACTGTGTTACCTCTTGACAGAGCCAGGCTAGCTGTAAGGTGGAGTCAGCTAATTAGGAGAAATACTGCTCATATTTGGAAAAAAAAAATCATAAAACCCAAGCGAATACACCTTCTGCAGCAGTGCTCATTCAAAAGTTCAGGTAATATCTCAAATGCTATTTATATTTCATTACTATTCATGGCGTAGCTCCATCCATTGGTGAGAGTGAGGACATGAGAGCGGCAGAATAGCCAGCATCATTTTTTGGAGTGAGCGACTTTGTTTGTTTCCCATTGACGGACCCGTGTATGGACACCAGATTTTTTTTTGTCAGTGCACATTCAGAGCCGACAGCTAATGTAAGCAGAGGAAATATTCACTGAATTTGACAAAAAGTTTATTGGATTAGAATCGCAGACCTTTGCACCTTTAAACTGCCACTATGCTTTCACAATAGTGATTGTCAAAAATCAAATATTTTCAGAAACCTCCTTCTCCCACACCTTTCTGACATCAGATCAGGGTTTCCGATCCCACCTTTTCACCCATCTCACTTCGTGACAGGTGAGCTGTGAGAGCAGCCAAAGTTTTTTAAAAAAATTAGTTTGCAACACAGCTATTTCACTATGAATGTCTTCCAGGAAAAAGTGTGTGATAATGCGTGCCATTAACTCCATATTTAAATACCTTCCACCCCCCACCCCACCCTAACACTGCTGGCCTACTCGGCCTTACAATACATTGTATGAACCACATCTTTTCTAGAATAGCCATGAAATTATCTTTGGGTCCTGAAACTGAAACCAATGCACAAGTGCCTTAAAGCTGCACTCTTTCTAATGGCCAACAGGGGGCTACTACACTGGTTTCAAAAAGAAGACCAATTGTATAGAAGTCTAAGAGTAAATGACCCTACTTCTCATTTGATTTATTACCTTAGGAAACCCTTTTGTAAATGAGTTTATGGTCTCAATTGCTAGTTTCAAGTCCTCTTCAGTAATGAATGACATTCGTTTTGTAAATTATGATTCCATTTAGAATAAAATAAACAATAAACAGGGCATGATTTAGGGCGGAGCTACGTTGTGATAGACAAGCTGAGGCTACTTCCACTTCTGAACAAGTAGTCAACAGATATTAGAGTGGTATCAATCTTCTGATCTATCTCTAGGCTTACTCTCTGTCTCTACGCAAGACAGCAAATAAGTGTCAAACTATTTCAGAAAAGTCATGCATACAAACCATGGATGCCAGGTGTGAGTGTGACTGAACAGATGAGGCAGTAGAGGAGGCCTCAGCTCATTAGCAGGACATGATGAGGCTCTGCCATGAGCTCTGGCTCAGGGAAAATCTCAAAGCTAAACCTCAGTATCGATATACTGTGTGTGTTAAGGGACTGTTACCGACAACATGACACCTCCCTTCTTAACAGGAGCCGGAGAGTGCACAAGTCAAACTAACAGCAATGTGATGCTTTTACGCCTCAACACAAACTGAGTACACACACATGTATGCTCGCACACGGGCATGAACACAGACATACAACACACTGGATTATGTTCACGATGTTGGCTGTATTATCAGCTGAGATCAATATATTCATGACTTTTTTTCGCTTGGAAATCCATCTCACAGTGAAGGCGAGAGGCTGCAGCCAAGTACACACACTTCGATTTACAGTCTACATTCAGAGATCATTGCAGTCGATTTCAGACCGATGGCTGAAACAGTCATCTTGTCTCAGTGTAACAACCGATGGGAGGAGTTCAATTCATGTGGGCATGCCTTCGTGTGTGTGTGTGTGTGTGTGTGTGTGTGGATACAAGCCAATGTTTGCATGTGAAACAGACGTGAATCATGTGTGCTAGCCATGCTTACACATACTGTACATGGCACAGAAACATGATTACAGAAGTGTGTGTATCAGAAGTAAATGTTAACTGGTAATATATACAATACTATATTCATTTTTACACAAATTCTCTATTTGTTAATTGTGATCATGTTATTACATGTTTTGTGTACTGACCAGCTGAAATGACAAATTACATCATGGAGGCATGGCGGTGTTAGATGCAGAAAAGAGAGGAAACTTTTTGCTTGATTACACAGAGAGAGAGAGAGTATATAAATGTGAGGATACTGTCAGTCAGGGTAGATGAGAAAGCCAGAGAAGGTGCTGTATTTGTTGGTGTTTCCACCGTGAACTTTGCCCCCATCAAGCTGTACGCACACTTCGTCCCCCACATCCAGGTGCAGGATGACACTGTTGGAGGCATAGTCGTAGTTCTGATCTGCATCTTGAGCAATTGCGCTGGCCCTCACCTGAAAGAGAGACAAAAAAAGATGGTAATGGACCGTTAAGAAAAGCACAAAGAAGGGCACACAATCGAAAGAGTGCTTCCGTAGCCAAGTGATTACATTGCATGCCATAACCACAACATTGTTCAATTCCAGCATTAGGACTTTTGTAGCATGTCATACCTCTCTCTCTCTCTCGCTCGCTCGCTCTCGCTCATTGTCAGTGTGTTCTGCTATATTTGTCTTGGCATTTTAATTTTTTCGTAACAGACAGCGAAGAGATAAGACCCTGAATATATAACAAGGGCTTCTGGAGATGCTGCTACTCACAGTCAGCCCTAAGTACCAGGTAGCCTATCACATGAGTTGCTACTAAGTGCTAATATTAAAGTGCTAATATTAAAGGGAAAGTTCACCACAAAATCAAAATTACATTTTTTTTAAATTATTATTAAATAACACTAAACTATTTAACCTAATTTAAAAATGTGCTTTTGTTTGTTATGGCGCTTCAAGGCAAGATAACACAGCCTACAACTACATAACACAAATAATACCAGAACTAGGCATTTAACTGATAGGCCTATTAAGTTAATATTTACTCTGACAGTGAAATAAGCTAAAAAAATTCATTAAAAATGATAAATAACAATCAAATAGCCTACATACATACAAGGAAGCACCATTTTAAGTACAGGTTTTTAAGATTCTGTGATCGTGGATATTATGTACGCCCATAACGTTATCTTGAAAATGAGCAATTTTCACCAGCTAGTTCCCAATCTTTTTTTATCAGTGAAAACTGATTTCTTAGTCTCATCCATGGATCTCCACAAGCCTCTGCTTCCACAAACCTCTCTGCTCTTATTTTAGTGTCTGGTCCTCTCTTGGAGCCCCAAAACACTAATCATCACCTGCACAGGAGGCATGTTCACCACAGCCATCTAAATGTTAATTAGTGAGGTCAGGAAAAAGGCATGGCAGAAACATGGATTTCTGTGTACTTAACATAAATCTAGAAATCTATTATTATACAATCCAGCGATCTAATCTAGATTGATTAAAAACCCTAATACAGACTGGCATTTTCCTTTAAATCCAGTGTTTTATATTACCAGCTGATGATTTTAACAGGTTTATCTTTTTCATTTTATCACTGTATCCCACACAAAACCTGTCTGTTTCAGAGCTATGTTCAGCCTAAATAATCAAGCCCAACGCTTGAAGAAATTCCTTTATTACAAGCTAAGGTCAACTGAAGTCTTCTCAGAGCGTCAAAATACATTTGTGACATGATCTGCAACATGAGCCTTCTCCTACCGAATGTTCAGGACACCCCCAAAACTGTCACATGTTAAATAGAGATTGTGTAACATTTCTCCTCATTAATGAGAGTCGGGATGGGTTGATGGCGACACAGCTCATACATTATTCATGACATTACACCAACTATAAGGTCTGCATTTAAAAAAAGAAAAAGAAAAAAAATGACGGAAACCTGAACTGATTTAAGCACAGGGAATTTTGAGGAATTACAGCCCAGCCCACCCCAAATCTGGCAGGTTGGGTTGGCCCACTCGGATTGGGGCAGAGAATCAAAGCTCTAGTCTGTTCACGTTATCTGGATGTAACTGGTGCCATTTTATTTCCTGCTTCATTCTGTGATCTTGGTGTAATGTCATCAGTACAGATGCCTTCCTCTCCACTGGGCAGATAGATGAGATGTGCAGTGATCTTTGGCCTCAAACCTCCATCTGAGAGCTCAACCTTTCTTAGCTGCCATCAATTTTTCTAGCGGATTGTCACTCACACCTGATCCACCTGTTGCTGAGGAGAGGCTGATAGGGACTGTGAGAAAGGCATCAGGGAGGACATCAGTTCATTTGTCCAGCAATTACAGTGAAGAGAATGAATGCACAGACATGAACATGTTGGCTGCTGATATGTGGACATTTGTTGTAGCTGAACTACAATAACACAACAGTTTCTGACAAATTTTGACTATTTTTTCACAGGTATTCAGTTTTGGAAGGTTGGCATATATTTTACCGTTTAATTTGGTGGAGCTGTTGGCAAACCATTGCCTATATCATACTTATTTGGTAATTCTGTCCACCTGATGAATGTAAGACCACTATTCACTTTACTCTGAGCTCGCTTTTCAGCTCTTTTTTACACAGGAACTCAAATGCACTGAAATTCATGTGGCTGGACCGTCTACCACAACAATGAACAGAGAAGCTCGGATTACAAAATACACAGTAGGGATTGTGTGCGGGCCAAAAGTCCAATATTCACTCATATGTAAGCTTGCTTTTTGGTCTGAACCAGTTTTTAAGAAAAAAAAACTGTTAAAAAAGAAAGAATAAAAAAATGCTTTGCCGAAATCAGGGGAACCGCGGTCAGGTAATGATTCTCAGTTGGTTCATCACTAATAGTGACCTTTATCACATAACACAAAGTCATCTGATGAGTTGATATTATAAAAACATTAATTATAGAAGCTTTAGATTTGCTGAAACTAATTTGCATTTATAGCGAGTGAGTCTAGGAACTCTATGTGATATTTAGAGCATATCTATGATTCAGAGGTTGTCGGTGGCTAACAACTACTTAGTACTTACAGCACTAATGATACCAACAATGCTGACATAGGTAGCCTAAGTATAAAAACCGTGAGCAAGAGTCTGATATTATCTGTAAATGTTATATAAGCACAGTGCAGAGCAGCAGCAATTAACTGGCCAATGGGATACACACACAGAGACCTGCATGCACTAACATCCATGTGGCTGAACCGTCTACCACAACAAAAAACAGAGAAGCTGGGATTACAAAACAGAAGAATTGTGACTTGATTCCCTGTTCAGGTTGCCATTTCTCCACTGTATAGGCCTACATAAAAATAGTGGTTTGCCACTATAGTAATGTTCTGAATATCTTATAGAGCTTTTTTAAGCTGAACTCTAATACGCACGTTAAAACAAGGTTGACACAAAGGCACTTTTATATTTTTGATTTCATAGAAACATAAAGTAACTGAAATAATTCTTTTAATGAGAAAAGGAAAAAAGTAATCCTATATAATGCTTAACATGGACAACATGCATCAGCAAGGACAAAGACACCTGAACACCACTGGGAGCTGAGATTACCAAACAATGTAATCAAAACCTGAATGACACAGTTACAACAAGAGCTTGACTGATGAGCTTCATAAAACTGCCATCAACACCTGCAGTCCAGCAACTACTGATATTCAAAACCAACACACTAAAGATGCATCATCTGGTGTGAAGACCACCAGAACCTGGAGCCTGACACAATTTTACCAAGTAATATGGTCTGATGAGTCATTTCTCACACTTTTATCTACAGTTGGACAGGTTTATATATGTGGATATGATTAAACATGATGCTGGGTCTAATAGTATGACCAGCCATTCAAGAGGAAGTCTTTACATTGGAAGATTACTGTACATATTTGCACAGCAGTTAACACATATGTGATACCACTGAGCACCCACATAATCCTAGATCATAACGCTCCCCCACATGTTGCTATAAAGGAGCAGTTGCTTTATGACCTGAATGAAGGCAAACACCTGCAGTTGTCCTGCAGTAATGGGAACAACAAGTTTTGACATTGGTCCAGTATAGAGTGGTGAAGGGATGACGTAGTATTTTTGTAGGCCAGCCAGGAAGTTAGCATTGCACTGGTTCCCTCGTCAAAAACCTTGCAGGATTTTTGAATGGAATTTCGGCTATCACCAAAAATAAGCTCTGTGACGAGCACAAGTTTATGATATTTACACGTTTTGTTCAGCATGATAATCTTCACAGATGAACACCACTTTTGTGTGTTTTGAAGCTTAAATTAAATCACCAGAAGCAAAAAGCGAACTACATCGCGCTCGCACATTTTAAACGTTGCCACTACAAACACTGTAAAAACATGTTTAAACAAGATCGAAAAATATTATAAACAGATAAATGTACAAGTTAGAGTGCAAGTCTGTAAAGCTGTTACGGTGGACAAGTGGGTTTCTGTGTCCAGTGTGATGACGTCTAGCATCCCCACTGTAGTCCCCATTTTAGCCACTTGTTAGCAACTGCCTTTTTTTAAGACGAGTAAAACCTTAAAAGTTCAAAAATCGGGTTTAAGCGGACGCATTTAATGTTACAGAACAAATCGTCTAAATATCTTTGGCCTGTGTTAACCACAGACCTTATTTAGGGCATTTTACCTAAAACCCATTCAAAAAACCCATAGACCTTTGGATGAGGGAACCGGGAGTGCCAAGAGGCTTGCCAGTGGATTTCCGCGTTTTAGGACTCATTACTTCACCAATCTATTGAGTGAGACTGCTGCAGCTGCCAGCCAAGGAATAGACTGACATGTAACCAGTCGGGGCATGTTTGCAGTGTTAATTTAAGTCCATTAAAACTGCTGTTTGACAGCATTATAGAAAGAGGCCCTACAGAGATACAACTTTTTGTTGTTAGATTGTTTTTGTTCAACCAGAAACAGCACTAAAATTGCTAATGCCACACCAACCAAAAAAAACTCTGTGAATTACAGGTTCTTTTCAAGCAAGCCACAGTTGGTGAAACACACTGAGAAGACAAACCAAGGTTGCTTTTGAGTTTTGTTTATTTGTGTGACCTTTAATGAAGTGTGTTTTATGAGGATAAAATAACTGATAAAATTTTAACGCTCCAGTATGTGGGATTTAGTGGCATCAAGTGGTGAAGTTGCAGATTGCAACCAACTAAAAGTAAGTAAGTACAAGTAAATGTAAGGTGGCTGATGTAAAAATGCAAAAAACATGAATGGCCTATTCTAACATCAGTGCATTCTGGGCTACTGTAAAAACAACATGGCAGACTCTGCGGAGGCGGACCTGTTTTGTATGTAGATATAAAAGGCTCATTCTCAGGTTTAAAAAAAGAAAACAATGATTCTTAGTTTCAAGTGTTCATATGTACTAATGAAAGAAAAATCGTTTTAAATATTACGTACCATCTATGCAAATAGAAAGCCCTAAATTCTAAATGGTAGACCTAGAGTATGGTGGGTCTTAATTGGCTTTTTGTTTTGCAGTGCAGCCACACACTTTTTACTAGCATTAAAACCTCTGACACCTGAGAAAATTGGTTTGATTTATTCAAAAACGTGAAAAAACATGATGAGCAACTTATCAAGAAATGTCCCACAAAATGAAAAAAAATAGTGAAAGGTTGCCAGGAAATGTTCTGAACATTAGCTGGGAGGCATTATTAGTTATGAATCAAAAAAAAAGGGAAAAAATGTCCAGAACACTATGTTTCTAATTCCCTTGATAATATATTTAAAATTATGTTACAGGAAAAAAAATCATTATATTAAATATATATTATAATATATTATAATATATATTTTATATCTTTATATTGTTAGTTTTTATTATTATTATTTTTAGGTATTTTTCTTCTAACGTTTTACTAATTTCTTGTTAATTAATTAATTAATTTTTTGGCCAATTCTTGTTAAGTTGCTTGTTACCCTCCTTCAATGTTTTTAAAGAAATTAAGCTAATTTACTCATGTTCCAAAGGGGTTTAACAAAATCGATCATTCTCATTAAGAAAAGGTTATCTTTGTAAGAACGCTTTCCATAATGTTGTCAGACACTTGGGAAAACAATCTGAGCCTGTCAGTGGCAAAAACAAACACATTTAGTCGACTTAAAATGAACATGCATAATTGCGCCGAGTGGTTACATTGCAGCCTGCTTCACGGCTGTGTGGCTTCAGCTGTCTTGCCCAGTACTGGACCAATTTTAAAAGCCGCTTTTCCCATTAGCCATGTAGAAACAAACATACAGGCAAATAGGTTGAAAATACTGGCGTTACCCTTTAAGATCCAAGTTGTTTTTGCAGCCAATAAGCAAATCTGCTTATAATAAATTGGACAATTATTGGGTAAGTAACCAACTATTCAAGCAGAAGATCCATTTAATAGTGGAAAATAAAGTACACAAGCACATAAATATTAATGAATGCAAATATGAGACCCTCACTCCATCCCTGTCTGCAGCTCTGGGTCTCACTAAGGATATGGTCCATCATCTCCACCAGTAATCAAGCATCCCTGACCCTCTTGTGATCACTAAGACAAATCAAACAAGACTAAACTACCCATTTCTCCTCATCCTCCATCCAATGACAACGTTTTTTCACCCATTTCATCAATTCAACTCAATATATTTCTCCATACAAGCATTTCTCCCATGTAGAGAGGGTGAACATTTTTCTTCCCTTCCTCGAGACGGAAATGAATCGATACATTTCCTTTGTTTTAATGCAACTCACATCACTCCATTAATTGTTGTCCCTCCCTCCACACCTCGCACCCCCTTCCATCACCCCTCTCCCATTCGCTTCCCCATCACTATCTCTTCATTCTGGACCCATCTATCCATCTTTTTGTGTTCGTACACTCCAATGAGATGCAGGTCACGCACACATTTTCTCTCCCCCGCCATGGCAGTGTTGGCGGGAGCAGCGACTAAGTGTGTCCCTGTCCGGTCTAAATCGGATTGATTAACGGCGTGCTGCTGTGGCAGGTCCCCTGAGGACCCTCCCCCCCCTCCATTCCTCCCTTCTTCTCCTTCCCCCTTCACAGCATCCCTCACCCCTCCCTACTTCCAGATGCGTCAGGGCGGGCTGTACACGGCTGCAGGCTTCAGTAATTGGTAGTCGGATAGCTATGGCAGCTCCCTGCCTAATAGGTCCAACTCCTCAATAACTCCATACAATCACAATAAATGGGGGCACAGGATAGGCTACAGTGGTCAAATGGGCCCATGAAACACTAGCAGGAGGTCAGGATAACATCCTACACAAACACACACACACACACACACACACACTCCATCTTGATCGCTCTCTACATCTCGATAGGAGCAGCTCTTTTTTTTTTTTTTTTTTTTTTATGAATCTCGAGTGAACACCTGAGAAAACCATGCAGCATATGAGACGTTTTGTTATTTTATACTGTTGGACTGTTTTGCTCTGAAGGGACCGAACAGCTCCCATGAGGAGACCTAATAGGTTTTTCGGAAAAATATAACAGTAAAGAGAATCTGACATCTTGTACGTCCAACATCTGTCTACATGGTTGAACGGCAGGATTCCCCTGACAGAATTTTCAACGGAGTTAAAGGCTGACAGGCTGCTGTAGCTTGCTACGAATACACAATATAAGATTACAATTAAAACTGGTGTACATCTCTGTATGTGCCTGGACAACATTATTACAATCCTTCCTATTAAAATATCTGGTTCAACTGCATGTAGCACATTTAAAAGTCTGCTGCCTACCTGTATCACCCATGTTTAAGGGTCATACTGTAAGTTGCATCAGTGATATGCACACCACACCGAAGGGACAAAATGTTATTTATAGTATCTTATGGTTGACTTCCTTATGAAATACATAATTTAACTTAACCTCGACTCAGACAGTGCAGATGCTGACATTTAATGTGTTATGTTTATGATTAATTCATGGTCACATTGCCATCCTACACATTATAACCCCGTGGATAAGTTATTTTGTACATTTTATGTACAGATTTTTAGGAGTTTTACATTTAAAATATTAGCAGTCATCATCAGTATTATTGCCACAATAGAATGTGATTAAATAATCATGAAATAAGTCATATTCAGTAAATCAAAAAATAAGAGATGTTAAACTATATGTTTATATTAAGCATTAACCACTGCATGAAAAATTCAAATAACAGTAGACAGTGTGTTAAATGGATTGTCAGTGGTGGAAAATAGGTACATTTCCTCAGTCACAGAATTTTGATGTACATACTCGAGTATTTTGATTTGAGGCCACTTATACTACATTTAAAAGGGAAATACTGTACCTTTCACTCCTGAATATTATAGATGTTATATCATTTATTAGGATCACATTCCTGTAGGATGCATACTTTAACTGTGATACTTTAAGTAACACTGTAAAATCTGTCAAATTGATCTTGCTTAAACAAAACTGACAAAACCAATTTCCTTAAAAAAACAAATAAAAAAAATACTGTAATTATTTTTAAGGTATTTATTTTATACATGCTTTTCAGTTAATACTTGTTCCAAGTGTGCTGATAACTCATCTGATAAAGGACTTTTACTTGTAACCAGGGCCATCATATTAGTAGTTGTTCGTAATTACCCAGGGTCCCAATCGGTTGGAGGCGGCGGGGGCTTAAACAGCCTGGAATGAAAAGTTTAGTTTTATTTGCATTTTTAAAAATTTCTAAGTAACTTGTGCCATAACTAAACTAAAATTGGCTGTTTATGCTGCTGCAGAGTACAAATGAACACCGTCATGTCTTTACCCAATAAAGGGAAATTGGGCTCCAGAAAAGAAAAGAAAAGAAAAGAAAAAAAAGAAAAAACTGACAGAAAAAACATCAAAAGCTGCATGAGAGAGACATGAATCAAGAGAGAAAGGGCCGGGGGCCCACTGAGACTAGTATGCATGCATGGGGCCCAGAATTTAGTGGTACACCCCTGCTTGTAATTGATCATTTTTAGTATGTTGCACTGTTGCATTTTATTAAACCAAGCATTTGAATACTTCCTCCTCCACTATGGAGAATATTTTAATTTCTTGGACCGACCCCAACTGTTGACATTGCTGAGCTTTGTGACACTGAAACCAGCACAGATGAATCTGCAGGTTCGGCTGTCAGGAACAATCACACTGAAACCCTGTTCTCTTTAAGTGCGCAGGAGGTGCTGGGGAGCGAAAACAAGAGGGAAAGGCAAATCAGGATTATTGTCAACAGCGGCAGAGATTGATAGCGACGAGGGAGTGAATTTCTGTCTGTTGGCCCAACGCTGTTCTGACTTGATCTGCTGCTGTTGGGGAGAAGGGAGACCCGCGGGACAAAAGAGAAGATTACACTGCCTCCACTTTTCATTAGGGGGCAACATTAAATGGGAAGAGAGAGACTGAGAATGGTGGGAGAGAGGGGAGAAATTGACAGCATGGAAATAATTCACAGATGGTGCTAAATGCTCAATAAAATCTACATTCTCAGCTGTGAGCCACTGATTTGTGTGACATATTTAAGGGCTGACACATACTGTATTTCAAATTTATTTAGCCAAAGATTTTCATCATTTTTATGTATATCGACCCAATATCAAAGTGTGTGTTCATAATGTTTATGTCTGAGCTTTGTCTTTGAGAAAAATGATGGAAGGAGGGCATGAAGAGAAAAGAGGAATACGTGGTGAAAAGGAAGGCAGAAATTTGGATAAGAACACACAGACGGGCGAGCAGCTGCATGCACTTTTAACAGTCTGAGCACAGGATTCGGGTAAAGGAAGCCAGAGTTGAGACGGGCTTTGAGTGATGGGGAGGGAGCTTGTTGGATAACAAACTGATCAAGCATGCTTGCTTCAGAGGAGGGGGTGGGGATATAAATGAGGTTGGGGAGGCGGGCTGTCCACGTAGTGTGTTATTTTTTTCAGTTTTGTTTTGTTTCGCAGTGGTGCCTTGATCCTCTGGTAATAAAACTGACAGGATTCATTCACTGTGATGTACAGACCTCTCAGCGCGGAGCGAGGCGATTGAGACGGGGTCTCTTAAACTTACATGAGGGACCTCTGAGGGTGAACTGGGAGAGAGAAGAAGGGCAATTGAAATGGCCCTCTTTTTTGTGAAAGCTGCGGTGTTCTCTGCGCCTCCACCCATGTGTACCAGCCTGAGGTGTCCTGTTTCTATTATGCAGGGGACCATGTAACCCCTCTCCTGCACCACACACTCACACACTAATTGGCACACTAAATGTTAATATTTTGCCATGACACTCAAGACCTAAGGTGTCAAGATGTTGATTACAAAGTCTCTAATTGGCTCTAGACTGAAACCTTTGAGGGTAGAGATGCCTTAATTGGATATAAACGGGTTCTGTGGACGGTCTACCTGCAGAGCATCAGAGCCTGAGCTGTGGAATTAGATTATAGTATTCCTTTATGACATTGTTTACTGTCTCGTATTAGCGTGTGTTTTACAAAGTTTTCGCACAGGGACTCAAACAGCAAAACACTATATAAATCCTGTTCACGGGTTATAACTAAATAATTCTGCTATACCTTTTTTATTTTAATAATCCAATGTATAGGTTATTTTTGTAATGCTACTATTATCAAACACTGCAAAACACTGCTGTTCATGAAAGAGACAAAATCCTGCTTCCTTGATGAGGAGGAATGATATTATAATGGGCAGGCAAAAGGGAAGCACAACAAAGGCACGGCGAAACACAGTAAGAACCAGTCAAGATGTTTCAGCCGGCAGAATATAATGGCCTCAGCCATTATAACAGAAACATACATAGTCAAATAATGGCTGTGTGCATGAACATGTGCATAAAAGTGTGTGTTCTCACAGAAAAAGAACAAGAAGCGAAAACAAGGGCAAGCTGCAGGCTATATGAGAGGACCCGTCCTTTTTGCTCTACAAGAAATGGTTACTGAAAGGTTGGACTTTTATCCTCCATCACAAAATGTCCCCCAGTATAATGTGAGGAACACGAAAGCAATGCACCACACAGAAAATCAGAGTTGAATATTAATTATTCTGGCTAAACAAGCAATCGTTGGGGAGAAAAATCTGTCTAATGAAGTGCCACATGAGGCTCATATTGACACCTTATCTGACGTACTGTAATCAGCGGCTTGCACCGCTCACAGTAACCACTTCACACCTACCTACTGGAGCTGTCCCTGTCCTCTAATTGAGTCCAAGCTTGTCATCACTACAACTTTTAAGTGGTTAATCTAATTATCTAATTTGCTTCTAGATCTCATTAGCTTATTTTCTTATGAATACAGGCATAAACCCTCAGTTTGTATCACTGCTTTTGCTTGAGAGCCAGCCTAAAAGACATTAACTGATAAGACATAAGCCCATTCATTATAATAAAAACCAACATATGCACCTTAAACAGAATCTGCACATGGATTATTCTAACCTGGACACCTTTAATGCACCTTCAGTCCAAAGTCTAATTCTCCACTTTTAATTTCACTTCCCCTCCAACCTTTACACCTTACATTGTTAAGGCTGAGCCTCATGTCAGAGAATTTTGTTAGGCTTTAATAAGGCACAGCTTTGCCCACCAGTCTCTTCCTCCAGTAAGATCCAACCTAATGCCACTGCCACATAATGAGGTCACGGTGTGTCAATAGCAGATGAGATGCTGAAATGCTTCTACCAGGGGCGGATTTAGGGTCAGTGAAGATGCGAGGCTAAGCCCTACAACATTTGTATTTTGGGGCTATAAAAATGCTTATTAACAGAATTAATTTCTGCCTATTATTATTATTATTAATCATAATCTATACAATTTAATGCAACTTATCAGCCACAAATTATACATTTAGAAAGATTATAATGTACTTTTTTGTTGACACTGTCATAGAGATGGGGGAGGGGGCAGTATATCCTGCCCCTGGAAATTTTAACATCAAAAACCTAATTTCCTGCGTTGTGGTGAATTTTTAAGCATCAGTTTGTGCATTTTCTACATCAACATACGATGGAAATGTCACAGTTCTTTCTGCAAACCTTTACAGTGGATTCTTCTTTAGATTACAATTGTTGCTTTTCAGGTTTCATATTGCCACCACTGAGGCATTGTTGTGTCTGTGTCACAACAATTTTGAGTTTGGGGGGTGATTTTTTCAAAGTTTTTTTTTATAATACCGTTTTCTAATAATTGTGAGTTTTTTTTCCTTTAAAAAAATACGCTTCAGTTTTGTAAGTGTTTTAAAAAATAATTTGGGAAGATTTGTGTGGTTTGTTTAATAATATGGAGTTTGGTGGTGTTTTTTCCTTGATTAGTTTTATTTTTTGTGTGTTTTTTAAAAATCCTTTTAATAACAGGTTGTTTTTTTTAGGTGTTTAACCCTTTTTAACTTTTAATACTTAAAGTACATTTTTATATATGTATTATATTTTTTATATTTTCCTTATTGAACTTACTTTTACTTAAATAAAATTTTCAATTAAGGACTTTTACTACCACACTGATGTCACCAACAGTATACTCTGTGTGTGTGTGTGTGTGTGTGTGTGTGTGTGTGTGTTTACACTATAGACTGACCAACTGTTCAACTGTCCAGTTTCTCCCATACTAGACCAGCTATAAATATTCACACCTTCTCTCCATGCTCATCACTGTAAAGGGCAAAGTACATATTGGTGGTGAATTATATATCCATTGAAAAGGTCATCTACCTCAACACCAATCTTTTGATGAGTTATGGGACATGATGAGTGAGGAGGATTCCTTGCCTTGACTGAATCATCTATGCAAACTTGATGCAAACTTGCACATCGGCTACGCATTTCTCAAGCTAACAGCTGACAACACGAGCCTGATTTGTTTCATACATGTCCGTCATAGCTTTGTCTCCTCAACTCCTCCATTAGGACAGAGGACACTCTCATGTCTCCTTTTCCCTCATCTGCCTCTGTCCACTCTCCTGTGAATATCTATCCATCCATCCCTCTCTTTCTGTCAGCCCACTTGTCTGTGTCCTGTCTGTCCCTGTGGTGATCCCTCCTCAGGATGTGTCTTATTCTCAGCTCCCTTTGACAAGACATTGATTAACACCACATATATCAGTCTGACAATTGTTATACACATACACACACACACACACACACACACACACACACACACTGCAAACACTATCACAGACATACCACACTTTAAGTTGACATTTTGGGAAATACACTTATTATTCACGATCAATGTTACTCTCATGTCTCTATGGTAAATATGAAGCCGGAGCCAGCAGCTTAGCATGACAGTTTGGCACATTTACTTTTGTAGTTTACTTTTTATATTGATCCGTGTAGTTCTTTTCTTTTTTATTGATATGTACTTACAATTATATTGCCATGTGCTTTTTTGAGACTGATGCTTCCTATTTGCACTATTCCCTTGCTGGTGTAATGTTGCAAATTTACCCTCTGTGGGACAAATAAAAGATGATCTTATCTCATCTCATGATATATGAAGCCTAAATGCAATCGCAAGGTAAAAAGCTAATGTTAAGTTGTAAACAAAATACACCATGGTAGCATGACTTAACGTCATTGCCACAATAAGGCTGCAAAGCCATGGTTGGCATTATGTAATTCTTTGTTTCATTCAGTCACTTGTTAGTGTTCACCTTTTTGAAGACACTTCAAAAGTTTAAAATTCATAAGTGGTGTGTTTACTGATGGATTTTACATATTGGAACAAAACATGAAAGTGTCTTCGCTTGTGTTAACCACAGACCTTATTTCAGGCATCTAACCAATAGCCCAATGACTTTGAGGGGAGGGAATCGTGAGTGCCACATGCTAACTCATCTCCAAGTTTAAGAAGAATCCTGCAGCGCTCTATAGACCCCCATGTTAAAATGGCCATCTTTATATAAGAACCATGTTGACAGCCTCGTACAAAAACTCTAACCGCTGAATAATTAAGGGTGGGCCCATGGTGAATTAAAGGGTATTTCCCAACATTTTACACAATTCTTTCAACGCAGGTTGTGACTAATGAGCTCCATTCATTAATCCCTCAGTGTGACAGTGTTGTCTCAAACCAATGTAATTCTATCTAAACTAATCAAACACCCATTCAGAAAGATGGTTACAGTAACAATGAGAGAGTAATGTCTTTAAGAGACTCGAAATTGACAAACTTTTTCGGTGTTATCCTCAAGGTTTTTCCTCATTGACCTAGCTGGTTCACTCTGCTACAAGAGCACTTGTCTACTCAGAGAAAAAAACATCAGGTGCAATGAAACTGTGAGGGCAAGATCAGCACTGAATTGGGTTAAATAATTTAGTTGATGGAAAAGATAATTAATGGGGAAGGAGTCAATAGCCAGTGTGGACAGTGAACGTGTGTGTGTCTGTGTGTGTGTGTGTGTGTGTGTGTGTGTCTGTGTGTGTGTGAGGAGGGGAGGAGGGGCACAGGTGGAGGGGAGAAGATCTCATCTAAAGGCTATGAAAGATTTAACAGCAGGAGAAGACAGGAATGACAATGTCTGTGAAGGCACGCAACAAACCAAGTCCCCCAATTATACCTGGCATTTAACTGTCTGTCCTCTTTACTCTGCACTTTATGCACATCCCGTCAACTCAATGAAATAGAAAATAACTGTTTATATGGACTAGACAAGTCACCAAAAAGATCTATAACACAATGATGTGTGTATATGGGAAGTTAATAAAACTAAAGCAGTATGGAAAATGTATGTACTGAACCTAACATTTTTATTCAATGATAATAATAATAATAGCTCATGTTAGTTTGCAGAATATCTCAAAACAAATTTCATTGAAATGTGTTAACAGGTTTTTAAGATATCCTGCTAATTAACAAACAAACTGAACCAGGGGTGCATGGGTAGCACTGAAGTAAAGTTGCAGTAAACCACTGAAACAAACGCAGGTGTGATTTTATGTTGCAGGCTCTATGACATTGTTGGAGGTGCTGTCAGAGCTAGTGTTACTGAATTGAGTTGAATGGTGGGAAAGCCAAGAAGGCCAGCTGCATGACCTTATAGCAAAACTAGTGTCTCCCACTGATGGGGCTAAGGTTTGCATAAACCTCCCTGTAAAGCTAATCATTCGTTGATAACAACCAGCAGGTTTTGCCATGTATCCAGCTATAACTTCATTTAAGCTAACAGTAGGATGGGCAACAGCAAGTGATAAGGACAGCAGAAAACAGGCATTCAAAAATGAAGGAAACCTAAAATAAGCAACCAGGGCAGCACCTTTTCGACTGCTTGTTAATGCAAATACCTAATCAGCCAATCACATTGCAGCAACTTAATGATTTAGGCTTATAGACATGGTCAAGACAATCTGCCAAGGTTCAAATTGAGCATCAGAATAGGGAAGAAAGGTTATTTAAGTGACTCTGAACATGGCATGGTTGTTGGTGCCAGAAAAGAGCAACTACTGATCTACTGGGATTTTTATGCACAAACATCATCAGAATGGTCCGGAAAAGAAAATATCCAATGAGCAGCAGAAAACACCTCATTGATGCCTGAGGTCAGAGGAGAATGGCCAGACTGGTTTGAGCTAATAGAAAGGCAACAGTAACTTAAGTAACCACTCATTACAACCGAGGTATGCAGAAGAGCATCTCTGAATGCACAACATGTTGAACCTTGAAGCTAATGGTCTGCACAGACTCTGGCGCCACATGACGTCAATAGCGCAAGACAGCTGTAGCTGTATCTCAAATATTTAAACTGCATTTCTGTCTTTTCATCTTTATATACAGTCACGGAGGTGCTGGTCTTCAGGACTTTCTGCCAGAAAATCGATGCACTATAAAGAGCGACAAAGATCGCATCAGTAGGAAGTTGTGGCGGATGAATGGGTTAAGCACAGGACTTTCACTCAGGAGACTAGTAAAAGTCCAGAGTCAGTGTTGGTTTATTATTTGTTGGTTTTAACAACACATGCAGTATGATGATGTTGCTACAAGGCCCAGAAAGGACGTCAAACTGATGTCAAGGGAAAGTTGCAGTTCACGTTCACTTTGAAACTGCTTTTGAAACATAACATGTGGTCTTGACTGGACATTCATCTCAACATTTGCTGGAGAATTTTGCATGTTCACATAATAACAAACAACTTAAAACTGTACTTTTTTTTAATGAAATGAATAGGGAGGGTTTCAATGCAAGCTTCTGAGCTGTCCCCTGTTGATTTTTTGCTTACTGTAAACAAAGTCTTTTAAGATGTGAGCATATCAGAAAACAGCAGCCCAGCAGGGTGATGGTCTGCTCAGCAGCAAATTGCCGTCCGCCCATGTAAAGTGCAAATTACATGTATAAAAATTGCTGTTACTCCAGCAAACACTCAGCCTACTTTGCATTGCAACAAAGCAAAGCATGTGTTGTGTTTTTTTTCTTCTTCAGTGGTTATCCCCAGGACGTCACTCTTCTGTTCAGCAGCGCACGTGTCAGAATCAGGGCTCCTCAACAGAGTGAGGGCTTAGTACTTCAAGCTTGTCATGGATCTCCAGATGGAAGCATTCAAGGCTTTTTTCCAGGCATTTGTACTTGTTTATTTATTAGTGTTAAAGTCAGAGTTCCTCAGAGGACAGTAGCCAGCTGTTGCATTTTGGCGTTGTTCCACTGAGACACAGAGGATTGTTATCCTCTTGATCGCTTGGCTGTCACACTCTCTCTCTCTCCGTCTCTCTATCTTTCTCCCTTTGTGCAAGTTGTACAATTAATTACAGTTTTCACTTTCTATGTAAAGCTGTTCTTAGTCCCGCCTCTGTCTCCACTTTCATCCTGCTTTTACATCCCTTTCTTTGTCCTCCAAACTAAATCAGTGACTTGGAAAAAAAACTTTTCAAACTTTTTCTGATTAAACAGAGAATTGAAAGTCCTCTGCTATGATCAAGTTAAGATACGGCATGACTCATTTTTATGTTAATTCTGCTTTAAATAAACAGCATTAGGGTGCTTTTTGGTATATTTGGTGGAAACTTTGCTTTAGACTTTTCTTTGTCTTGAACTTCATTTTCAGTACAAAGCACTAACAAAACGAGTGCAATACAATGCAGTTCAATTTAATGACTTGCAGTAAAACTACCTCTGTGATGCTTTTAATTATCTGTTTTTGTTGAGCCTGTGTCAGAGAGGTGCTGCTGAAGACATTTTGCCTCACCAGGAGAAGAAAATCAGAAAGCAAATAATTGCCAAAAGTGAATTACATCTATATTCTAGTGAATAAGCCATAGCATCTGTAGTAGTTATGTTGTCCGTTGGGAGAAAAGGAAAAAGTTGTGTGACAATATTTTAAAGAACCAAAGTCTGTAGAGACAGGAGGTTGAGAAGGACAGAAAGGTCAACTTTAAAATCTGACATGTGGCTGTTGTTTGCTTCCCATTACCTACCAACAGTAAGCATTGGTCTCTTTTGACCCTGACTATGAATAAAAAGTTATTTTAACCCAACTTAGGAACTTTCCCAAAACTTTGTCTAAACCTAATCAAACAGTAACTACTGTACTATCCAAAAGAAAACAGCTTTATTTTTCAGTGTTAATGTTTTGTAGCTGCTTGGAAGTAGCATTTGTACGGGTTATCCCTGCATTGGAAAAGTGTTCCTGTTGTTGTCCCAACGGCTGTTGGTGGCTAACGTAGAGAGATACTAAATTAACTGATTTTTCCTAATTTTGGTTGGTTAATATCTATGGACTGAAAGTTTGTGTCAAAATGTGTAATTTTTCAGTGGAACCCTTCACAAGCAAACACTCTTACAGACACACTCACCTGTCCGTTCTTCTTCAGATCAGCCCACATGCTCGTCCCATCGCCTCCTCTCATCAGGACATGGTAGGTGAAGTAGTAGATGCCAGGCAGGGGGCAGGTGAACTTGCCGGTGCTCGGTTCATAGTAGTTTCCTACGTTGGTCACCACGTCATCGAACTTCAGTACTTCACTCCCTTCATGTTGTTTCCGGAGGCCTGCGTAGAATGCAATTTTTGGACTGTAGAAGGATGGGCCATATCCACCGGGTCCAGGCCCAGGTGGACCAGGTGGGCCGGGCTTACCAGGCTCTCCAGGGGGCCCTTTAGGACCTGGAGGACCAGGAAGTCCAGGGCTCCCTCTGAATCCCTGTTTGCCCCTGCGGTTTGAGAAGTCTGGGGGCTGAGGGGAGACGGCTGTCAGCTCTCCCTGTGGGGGGGTGAAAGTGTCACACACCATCTTGCAGCTCCCGAGCATCTCGTAATGCGTGCCCCCTCCTCCGGACCCTCCCCCTTTGGTGGTGTGGACCAATAGGGGAATGGCCACCAGCAGGACCAGGACCATGGCCACGCCAACTCCAGCCCCGATGACACGTTTCTTGCGGCTGAGCCGGGAGGCGGCCAGCGTGAGAAAGTCCTCCTCCCCCTTGGCTGGAATGGTTGTGCCGGCCAGGCTGAAAGCTGAAGAAAGTCACTACTGGATCGAGAAGGTGGAGGAGGAAAATATGTGACTGTGTGGAGCAGAGAAAGGAAAATGGGGGCTTTTCTAGGAGGGGGACAGGCAAGTCTAATACAGGAGAAAAACAGGAGTCAGGGGGAGGATAGATTTTTCCATTTCCTGGTGTTCAGTTTGTTTTGTATCCTTTTATTTTTTAGTGTCCTCCGGTTCAAAAGCTATCTAAAGATAATACACCATTTTGCAAGACAAAAATAACAAATATTTTATATGTATTTGTCAAAAGTGAGCATCACCATTGAGATGTTGGATTTTCGGCAGCTGCCTTTTTTTTTTTAATTTTTTATCCAGCTCTGTGGTTGTGGAGGCTCCAGTGAAAAGCTTTCAGTTGCTCAAGCAGAGAGCTGTCAGGTGGGGTCTACAGTATTCCCACTGGAGTTCATCTCACCCACCACATACGGGGAAGGGCGCTTGTCTGTCCAGGAATGATGAGAGAAGAGCGAGGAAACTGCTAAATCTTTTCTCTTTCCTTTCTTCTTGTGTTTTTGTTGATGGGCTCACACAATTCTTTGTATATGTTGTTATAAGAGCCTGGATAAGATTTATCTCAGCAGTCTACTCCTCCATCCAAAGTACAGATTTGTTACAGGTCGTAAAAAGGCAAATTCTGAGGAAAGGGCAGACCAAATAGTATTGAACGTGGAAACTCTTGTTTTAAAGGCAGCTTGGACGAAGCAGAGAACATTTTATCAGAGGAGATCACTGAATCTGCTGCAATCTAGAAGGAAAAAAAGACACAGAATTATAAAAGAACTAATGAAACCAAATCAATATGCTGTTACACTATCAACTTTTAACAAAAAGAAACATATAAGACATTTAACAAATAGAACTTAATTTTGTAATTAATATTTAAAATTATATTCAGCAATTAATAATTAAAAATAATCAAAACGTGGTACAGAGTTTATTCATAAGTAGGCTATGTCATTTAAACATGTGCGTGATCACTGATAAATGTGAAGACATGAAAGCTCAGTAATTAAATAATCAAACTAAGTGAGGTCAGAGTCACATGCTGATTTTATTACAGGCCTAAATTCATCACTGTCTACAAACTCGACTTTTTAGCAGCACAAATACAGCACAGTAATTCTAACAGTCTAGTTATAGTAATTTTCTTTAATTAAAAAATGGTCACTCTATTTCAAACACTCGTCTAACTTTAATGAGAGCAAGAGTAATTAAGGATTTAACGAGTAAACTTTAGAGAAAGTTAGATGAGCTTACCAATTTTTTTCCCTCTCTTTTCTGCGCGGGTCTCTGTGTTTTTTCTTTCACGCTGCGGGTTCAGATGGAAACGTCGCAGACAAAAATTGCTCCAGGACCGTAATGAAATCCGTCCAAGACTGAGCGCTTTCACTGTCGCATCGGATGAAGTTACGCGGCAGGTGTGAAACTCAGGAGTCACACTAACACTGAAACTTACAGCATCTCATCCAGGACTCCTGCATGGTGGCCGGACCGCAGCGCTCACGGGCAGCCCGCGCGGACACACGGAGCGAGAGAATAAAGAAATACAAAAAGAGTTTTTCAAAAAATGCAATTTAAAGTCGCGCAGCGCTCCCGCACATAAAATCACACATTGCGACGAGTTACTTTTACAGACTTTCGCTCTGCAGAAATCCCTCTGCAGTGCGACTTTATTTGCAGCGCAACAGTTCACTCACTTGTTGTATTTTCCGTCCTGCTTCTCTCTCCTCAGCATCTGCCTACTACTGCTCCCCCGCCCTAACACACACACACACACACACACACACACACACACACACACAGACACTGAGATTCACCCTCCCATCCTGCATCTGACCTTTTCACAAATCAAAATGACTACATCTGTTTAATAGTTTAATCAAAGGTTGTCTTATCCCGTTCAAATATTGAAGATTTATTTGCACCACACTTAGACATACAACCAAAAACACATCTGATATTTATGTGACATCACACCTGTCAGTCATTGTAATATGGATCGTTTGGGTTTGTTTTTTTTCCTATGTAATATTTCCCTCTAAATGTATGTTGGGCTTGCCATATCAATTCTTCATCGAGGGCCATGCCTCAGACTGCACAGTATGTAAAACTATAGCCTTGCTTCGCCACATAAAGATTTTAAAGTAAGATGTTGCTACTTCTATGTTTGGTCAAACAGCAGGTGTGAAGAGGCTGAAGTGTGAGTACAAAACGTGGGCTCCAGATGTGAGACTGACACGCATCACGCAGGATGTTGAAGTGAAAAGGATAAGGTGAAAGGAGGAGAGTGGTGTTCTCAGGGTTGTTGTCGATGTCTGTGTTTCTGTAGCTTTCAGACCTCGTTAGAGATGAAAGATGTATCGCTGCTGACAACCCCCCTCCTCCATCTCCTACTAGTCTCTTTCTTTTCCTTTCTTTCTCCCTGACCTTACATTTATAGCATTTATTAATTAATTCATTCTCAAATTGAATTTTTTTTATATGGGGTGCTAATGTCTGATATAGAGCAGGGGTTCCTCTGAAATATAAGATTTTTTCAGGTGTTTCTTTCTATCGGATCACACTCAGTTATATCAGAAACACCTGAGTATTTTGCTTACATTTTACCAAGAAATATTAGTCTGGGGGCATTTACACAAGACAAAGGTAAGTGAAGCATTTAGGCAGACCCCCAGTCCACTAAGGCACCAGTATGTACTGTCAGTTCTGCTCCTTATTTATTCATCTCCCAACTTTACTGAGCAGGAGAGTGTAGCAGATATTGAATATGGATCAATAGATCACTCCGCAGAATGCGTACTGTCAGCCGACTGAGCCCTCAGGCAGATGCCAAGCCTCTAGTCACATTTGCATTTGGAGACAGAAAATAACTACTGCTTGTCAGAAACGGGGAAACTGTGTGGTTTCTATATTTTACAAAATTGGCAAATCACACGAAGAGGCTAAAGAATTGACTGCATTTTGTGCTTTTACAGCATGCTCTCTGCTTACATCCACGGCATGCCTGGCCGTGCTTTTTTTTAATGTGCCTTTATGGCATGTGTGTGAGTGCCTTTATGCATACATATGTGCACACATAGACATATAATTTACATGTGGGCTCTGACACACTGGTGACACACTCAGAGGCTCCCTGCATTTAAATTATTATTGCCAAGAAGGGAGGACAATTTAGAGAGAATGAGGTTTTTAGAGCCCTATGAAATATTAACTAAGCCGATGAATATATCAGCTGTGAAGCGATAATGTCTGTCTCTGACTCTGTTTCCTCATGATATATGATATCATGTTCTTGTCTGTACTATATCATCCTCTCCTGTGTTCAATTGAAGCTCGGGTTTACAGGAGGAAACAGTTTGATCTTCTCTTTAGATTTATAAAATACTGAATTTTATCTGACAAATTATCACTGGTTATTAACACACTTACATGTTATATCTTCTTCCTTGTCCTTGACTTTAATGTCTCTTTTCTGACCTCCAGGTGCCTGAGCTGTGGAGATTTGATTGATATAAAGGCTTTACAGCAACAACAGACTGGAAGGTCTGAAGACCGGGGGGTTACAGGGTTAAGTCTCAGGTGGGACATGACTGCTGTTGTTAACACAAAGGTCCGCTGACTCAACCCCGTCAATAAGCTGGCGCAGGAGAAAAACTGAAGTCAACTGCTGGATCACACGATAGCTGCTTGTAGCACAGAATGCCCTTTTCCAGGTGAGAAGATCACAAGAGTGGCCTTGAAGACCAGTATAATGTATACAGCCCGAAATCTCAAATTGAGGAGGGGCTGCATGTGAAGTTGTCTGATCAAATAAAGGACAGACAGAACCGCACCTCCACCAGGGATATTCAACTTGCTTTGCTTGGCGGCCACTTTTGCAAAATAACAGAGGGCCAGGGGCCAGTCACAGCATCCCCATGTTTCTAGGATTTATGGACATTTTTAGGATATTAGGACATTTCTAGGATATAAGGACATTTCTAGGATTTTAGGACATTTCTAGGTTATTAAGACATTTCTAGCATTTATTTATGTTTCCAGGATTGCAGGATGTTTCTCTGACTTTTGGACATTTCTAGGATTTCAGAACATTTCTAGGATTTTAGGATGTTTTGAGGATTTTAGGACATTAGCAGCTTAGCTAGAATCTCTTTTGGTGGGTGCAGGTCCTTCACTGGCAATTCTTTTTTTTTTTTTTAATAAACATACTCTATTTTATGCACTCTGGCACCTTATGTATATTTAAAGTACAAAACAATTCCCAGTGTGAATACCTTTGTTTTTATTGTGAATTAGAAAATGGTTAGGGGGCCAGATTTGGCCCAAGGGCTGTAAGATGAGTATCACTGACCTACATCGATGGAAAAAATATCATTTTAAATGGTGTATGTATATCTCTACATGTATACATGTATCTACATGGACTTGTATAAAGTAAGCATTGATATCAGTGCAGCGCAGTGTTCGTATTATTTCCTACAAAAAGTGATAGTTATATAGTTAGATAGTACCAAAGTTTGTGTATATCCCATGTAATTATGAGCCAGTAATTGGAGCATAAGCCATCTTGGAAGGCCAAGATCACGGGACCAATGTGCTGACGGGAGTAAAGAAGGAAGCTGTCCTGAGCGGTCCAGTAAGCAGGCAGTTTGGGGCAGTAGATGGGTCACAAAACACAGGAATTTCTCACAGGACTTTTACCCACAAAGACCTGTGTTCAAAACCATACTAACTTGGAGTGAACGTTAAGTTACATAACGTTATTTGTGGGTGCTAATTTGTAGGATATCATACAAACCATTGTGCGATATCATGGACCACTGTATGAGCATCCATTGTTGATATGCATTGAAAAGAAATGCTGCTTAAAATAATTTGCTTACAGTAACCAAGTTGTCCCCTTCCAGTGTTCGTTTTAGGTCTTTTCATACATAGCAACATTCAGAATGAAAGAATTAAAACTGTGGTGATTATTTTTTTTCTTTTTTCTTTACTGCTGCGTACTTTGTCTTGTAGAAACCCAGTTCAAGTTGGCTACCTGAGGCTGGTGCTGAGTGCACACTGAAATTATGTTAGTATAAGGAAATTAATTATCTCTACATGAAAAACATTATTACCTAAAAGCTTATGACAAACTGCCAAAATTGAGACAATGCGGTGCAGCAATGACACTTTGCGTTCCTTGTAGTCTACTCAACCGACTTCATCAAGTCTATTGATAAAACCTGATGCCGTAATGTCTTCTTGAGCAGGCGTCTGTTGGGGGGAAAATGCGGAAGATGAAAAGTGAACCTGACTGTTTCATTACTTTATTATTTTATATACATGTTTATAAATAATAATCATCTGCTCATAGTGATCAATTTGACCTCGTCAGACGTGATCACTCTGAGAGGTTTTCACAGTATATAACAGAACTACAAGGACACGCAAAGAATGCAGACCTCCACCAAGACTGAACACCCTATCTCGCAATGTTGACGAAAAAGTAAATTTGCGTATCTGCTTTAAGATTGTGGCTGCTCCAAAACTGAAACTATACCAACATACAAAAAAAAAAAAAATGAACCGAAAACATAAATTCCTTAGTCAAAACACAGTTTGAGTAATTGTGATGTTGTTTAATTTATTTTCCTATTATTTTTATAATTGTTGTTGTTGCCGTTTTGTGAAAGTGTTTTATGTACATAATTATTTTGCTAAAAAGCCTGAAGGTCCACTAACAAGGTTTTTTCCAGAATTTTCGGCTGCATCTTATGACCTTCCTATAAGTTGGCATGAGGACAGGGATGCATAATTACGATATGCATTATTCCAAATATAAGACATCTTAGATGAAAGTCTTTCGTTACATAAAAGCACTCCTGGAGCTAATGCTTGATCTAATGACTGATCCTGGTGAAGGTCCCAAACATGGTAGTTTAAACACAGGTCTCTACAGGCCAAAAGGCTACTGCGTTACTGGATTTATGGTCATTAAAAACAGATTCTTCTTGTTAGAATGAGTCATTCAAGCTGATACACTCTGGTTTTCCAGGCAGCCACACCATGACATAGATAATGCTGAACAGAGGTGATTTACCAGCAGGACAGTCACTTTCTGTTGAGAACAATCAGTAAAACCAATCAGGTCATGAGCAGAGCGTCCACATCTGATCAGAGAGATTGCCATGGTATTAACAAGCTCATTCAAGGTGGAGGTGCTATCAACACAATGAGAAATACAAGCAAAGTAAATGGCTGTGGAAAGGGCTTAACCTGACCTGCAATCACACAGGTCAGAAAGTGAGCAAGAAGGAGAGAGCGGAAGCCTGAGAAGGATGGGGAACGGAGAGGCAGCAAGGGTAATGGAAATGTAAGGGTCATAGCATCACACTGTATAGAATAACATAGGAGTGTTAAGTGTGTGTGTGTGTGTGTGTGCACATCTGCCCAATAGAAAGTGTGATTTCAATTTTCAATTTTTCTGCATGAGGTGGCAAGACTGTCCTCACCAGAAGTTGTTTCTTCAAATACAACCTATGTTTACATTTACCTGACAAGGACCTCTTGTGGCCCGTCAAATGAACAGACTTTTGTACAGCAAGAAAAGGGCAGAGGAGGGAAAGTGACATTGGGGGAACACCTATTACGACCTACTTCAGCTTGTTCATCAGCAAATATAGTGTGTCTCCAACAATATATGTGACTTTCAGTCAAGCATCAGTCAGCTTTTGTTTAAATATGTGATCTTGGAGGTAAGGAATATACAATCACTAATTAATAGCTGGTAAATTTGCAAGTCCACTAAAAGGTGTTTACAGTGGGACCGTTGGAGAAGAAGTCGGAGATCATGTTACTAGAATGCTGTTTGTGTCCCCTTTAAGCTTACAAAGATGTTAAAAGACTTTTGTATGAATATGGATTCAGGTAAAACAACCGGTTTGGTGCTGATTATCTTGAATACATTTGATACTGTGGACCATGCAATACTTTCTAACAGACCTGAAAAAGTGGGTGGGCTGGTACATGTATCTCGAAGAAATGAGTGATGATAAATCAAGGGGATCATCATGACATGTGGAAGCCCTCAGGGTTCTATTCTTGTGCCACTGATATTCAACCTGTACATGCTTCCTTTAGATCAAATTATATGTAGACAACACAAAGATTTACCTCGCTCTTCAGATAACTATGGTCCCTGAGATTCATTCTGTTACTGCTTTGAGCAAGGACATACCTGGATGCAATTAAAATTCCTTCAATTATCAAAACATAATTGAAGATATTATATGTGGCAACAAGGGAGAAAAAAAAAGATATTGCTCGTCTTGATTGGGGAGCTATTAAGATGTTAGAAAGCTTGTTATTTTAATAGATTTGGATCTCTGAGCTTCACATCAAGGCAAAAACTATCATCTCAAACAAATAGCAACAATATACATCTGCTGCTCAGACAAAGATTTAGAGAAACTCTATTTCCAGCAGGGTGGACTATCATAGCAGACTTCAGCTCAATCAGAACTCTGCTGCCAGAGTTAACAAAGAAAAACTAAGAACTGAGCAAATTACTCCTGTTCCTACATCTTAACACCGGTTTCCAGTTTCGCGAGTCAGAAACAAGCAGGATGAAGCTGTTCTTTAGCTACTGTGCTGCACACAGGTAGAATCTACTTTATGATTGTCTCGATGCACACCAACCCCTCGTCACTTTCAAATACAAATTAAAACCTCTGCTTTCTCCTGTTTCTCTGATTGATTGGTTTCTATTTATTCTCCTTTTTACATCTGAAGCAACATAGTGCTTATCAGTGTACTGGGACTGTTTTTTTGGTATTTACTTATTTTTGTCTTTTTGAAAATTTCCATTTACCGATAGGGAACATAGGTTTCTTTTTCTCTTGACTTCAATTCTTCCCTTACTATGCCCAAATATTTCGTGCATAAACTTAACTCGCCCTTACTGTGGAAGTGGCAGATTAAAAACAACAAACGTTTTCGTCAATATATTCGCATTTAATGGTTTGTGAGATGTCTATGAATTAGCACCCCACGAATGATGTTACACACTTAATGTGCGTGCTCTATGTAAGAGCTCTATGTAATTTTACATAGGTTAGGTTTAGGCAAGTAAACTTCCATAGGTTAGGTTTAGAAAATACATATGGTGAAAATATATCTTGAAATAACTGGAGGTTCACTTGCTTTCACATCGTTCTGAACACTGGTCCCCTGTGTTGTTTGACTCATCTACCACCCCAACCTGCCTCCTTCGGTCTATATACTACATCCTTCTTGCTTTACTCCTCTCAGCACATTAGTCACATGTTCACAGCTTTCCCTTTTACATGGAATATACACCAGTTATTGGCTCACAATTAAATGGGTGGTATACAGATTGTGGTGGGCCGCACTTCATAGGCATATGTACGGTTTAATTAAGTAACTGCTCAGTAGCCTTCCATCATATTGCATGATCTTCCTCAGCAGAAGTTTGCTCATTTGAAACAGTAGTTGACAAAACAACCTCACCACAAGGTACAGTTACAAGCTCCGGGGAAGCTACAACATAAAACATGTTGAGATGGCTTTTTCAGCAACCTATTTTGTCATTATATACAAATATAGTATCCTTTCCATTCATTCATTAGCCATAATCACTTATCCTCTCAGCTGTCATTGGGCGAGAGGCGGGGTACACCTTGGACAGGTCACCAAACTATCACAGGGCTGACACATAGAGACAGATAACCATCCATACTCACATTCACCCATCTGTGGGAGGAAGCCAGAGAAACCCGGAGAAAACCCACACTGACACAGGGAGAACATGCAAACTCCACAAAGATGCCCCTGCCCCAGCCCAGGTTTGAACCTGGGACCCTGTTGCTGCGAGGCTACAGTGTGTACACCACTGTGCCGCCAGATTTAGTATCCATGAGGGGAAGATCTACATAAATGTGTTTTAGTTTACGTTATCTGACTGGTCAATGGAACAATTATTTTCAAAATCACTATTAAAATAAAGATTTGCGTGAAAAGCATTTGCTACTGAGATCCAAACATCTTGTAAAAGAAACTCACTGACTTATATTTTCTGATTTATTTGTGGATTCACTTCAGTGTCGTTAGAATTTTAGATGAAGTGAATCCTAAGGCATTTCTGCATTGTCTTCATCTTTCAACAATGTGTCCCTGGTTTCAGATGCTCTACAATGGATATTTCCACAATCAGAAAACACTTTGAGAATCCTCACCCTCTCTAAGGGCCAGTTTACAGTTCAGTTTAAGGTGAAGACCAGAATTATGATTGGGCTTTGGTCAGGGTTAAGTGCTCGGGTTAGTTTAGGCCTGGGGACTGAACGCTTCTGGGGACATTCCCTGTAAGTGTGTAAAGGGAAAAAAATGTGTATGTGCACGCAGCCTCTCCTCTCATACATCTACCTCTGTCTGTGTGCAGATCTGATTATGGTCCTTGATTGCGAGTGACAGTGTGCAGATTGAGTTGCACAGCCTCTCTAATTCTCTCTATTAATGAGTTGCGCTCCACACTGCTGCCCCGGACCCCATCTATTAATCACAATTTGTCATCTGTCTTGTGCTCTCCACACCCACCCTCCCCTCTCCCCTTCTCTCCTCCCTCCTCCCCTCCAAACCACACTATCCCTCCTCTACCTGTCCCTTACCTTCCAGTCACTGATTCCATCTCATCCCTTTATCTCCTCCACAGATTCAACACTCGTCTCTCAATTTGCTGTCTTTTTGTGTTGTTCTGTGCTCTGCACCTGTTCCATTTCCTGCCGTTTTTTCTTGCATCTCCATCTTCTGCTCCTGCACTCCTTTTTTTCCCCCTCTTGCACTTGTGTCTTGCTCTCTTTCCACGGCATGGTCAAGCATACTGAGTGGTTTTTTCCCCCTGAAAATCCACATTTTAATTCTGCCAGCACTCCAAGGTTAAGTAAGCCCTCTCACATCGGTAAATAATGATTTATCGCTCAAATTCATATCTGTATCGGTGCTCTGTAATTAGATATTTTGCCACAGACATATGGCTTTTTTACAAAATAAAATTTAAAAAAATGCTGAACAGCTTATTTAAAAACCAACTTCTTGTCATCCTCAGATGCCTCAGTTCTTATTTGTGACTATAAGGTGTGACACATTTGTAGTTTTGATGGTGCCATGACTAACGCAGTATATGAAAAGCAGCACTTTCTTGTACAGTTACAGTGACATGTCAGGAAGTTGAAAGACAATCAGCGAGGACAGACAGAGATGCATAATAAGGGTACCATTCATTACTCATGGATCTAATGTAGCTTCTGAATCCCTATTGAGCAACTGTGTCAGAAATCCTCCACCCCACACTGAACATTAATTAAAGCTCTTGTCTGTCCCAACAACCTGCTGCTCTCACCAGGAAATCTGTGTTCTGGATCTCGTCAACATGGGAAACACAAAGTGAGACCGCACTGGGTGAACGACACACGCACGCAAGTCTGGAACAGATGTGACGCAGTGTTGTAAACGTAATGTATTGAAACAAATGCTGTGACATTTTTATACAAACAAAAGTCTTTTTTTGATGTTGTCTGCTGACAATAATAGAGCTGTTTAAAATTTGTGTCCAGGAAAAAGATTGAGTATTAATTTTCTGATGGAAGAAAGAAAACATCCAGGACTTCTGAGTTGCTGCTGAGGCAACTCATATACTACATGCTGTTATGTCACTCAAAACCCTAAAGTAGATCTGGAGATCTTGACTCTTTACATTTTTAAACAACTACACAAACAACTAATTATGCTAGGGGTGCATGAAACCTCTAATTGCGATCTTGACATTCTTTGTTTAGATGTCCTCCTTTCATTTCTGTCTTCGAACAGGGGCTATATTAGTAAAACAGAAAAAGAGATCATCTGATGAAATAATACCTGTTAGAATAATTAGGCAAGTCATAGTATTGTCATCGTTATTGTACTAAAAGTTAGAACAGGAATTTACTGAGAGTGTCTGCAAGACAACAAACTCTTATGTGTTATACTACAAGTGTTACTTGGAAAAGTACAATAACCAACACTGCTGATTAGGCAGATCAAATTAGAAAGAGGGTGATACTGGAGGTGTGGTGAGATGTGCAGTGTGCGTGTTAGCAGGTTTGACACGTAGACTGTCGAGAGACAAGAGCAGTGTGAGGAGGATGTGAATTATAAAGGGCTGTTGTGCAAATAAGGATTTTTTTTTCTGATTGCAAATATTTGGAAATATTGCAGCAGCTCCTCATTATGTTTTCATATTATTTATATCTGAGCAGGTTTTTGGTTAAATGGACCTGCACTTGTATAGTGCTTTTCTGGTCATTTAACCACTCAAAGCGCTTTCACACTACAAGTCACCTTCATCCATTCACAGACACTCATTCGTACACTGGTGGCCAAGGCTACCGTACAGGTGCTACCTGCTACTCAGTTTTTAACCATTCACACACATTTTGCCAAAGCATACTTTGACATGTTAACTGGAGGAGCCAGAGATCGTGCTGCCAACCTTTCTATTAGAAGACAGCACACTTCAGCACCTTTAGTGCCACAGCCGCCCTGCACTCCTAAAACCAACCAGGCTGTTTTCATGCACTGTACATACGTCTACCAATGAAAACAAAGGTAATGCAACACAATTTGTGTATAATCTATGTAATCATGAGCCAGTAATTTGTGTATAACCTACATAATCAGGAAGGCTGTGATCATGAAGAAG
Organism: Plectropomus leopardus; assembly: GCF_008729295.1. Taxonomy (NCBI): domain Eukaryota; kingdom Metazoa; phylum Chordata; class Actinopteri; order Perciformes; family Serranidae; genus Plectropomus; species Plectropomus leopardus. The sequence continues at coordinate 18,667,752 of NC_056464.1, read as the reverse complement.
GAAGTAGTTTGCATAAAAGGGGAAGGCTGGGGTGGTGGATGAGTCAACACAGGACTTTACCCCAGAGGATGGTGTTTGGAACTGTGCTAAACCAAGCGAACTTTAAATTATTTACATTAGATATAATATGAACCGTTGTATGGGCATTTGTGTAACATATACAAAAATAATATACATTGAACCAATGGACACCTCAGAAACTGAAGATGAAGAGCCATGAAAAACAGATGGAAAATGGATGAAAAGCTGATGACTGAAATGTGCAGAACTAAGACAACAGTAGTAAACTGAAACTGAGTGAATGTTGCAGAAACGTGAAAAAAAAGAAGAAAACAAAGACGAGTGTGAAAAGGAAACAACAAAAGTAACTAAAATACTTAACCAATCACTACATACAGAAATAAACAGCCTAATTATATGATATAACCAATTACTAGGGCAAGCAACGCCTGTGTTACTTTTGAATATTTCCTTAAATTCTCTTATTAATGGACATATTGCTATATTATTTTAGTGCTGACACAGAGTGGGACATCATTATCACTATGATGAAAAGTAAGTGGTGGAACAGTGAGACACAATGGATATGTTTTGATGGGCCTAATTATTGTAGCATCATTTTTTCTCTCTTTTTATAAATTGATAGAGTCACAAACTATTTTTTATTCAAATCTATATGTGTAGTATTATTGGTTACTGTTGGTTAAAAAAAAAGTTCACCAAAGAAAGTGAAAGTAAAAGTCAGTCCCAGGTTTACTCGTTTGGCGTTTTGGCCTTTCTACATTTGCATTGTTTTTGGTGCTGTGTTTGGATATCCGCTGTTTACGGTGTTGCACCTGGTGGATACCTTTTTGATACCAGTAAACTGCACACCCAGCCTTGCTCTGTATCACATTCAGCTATAGTGCATAGATGTAGATATTTGCAGTAAGATGTCCAGAGATGATATGGTGGAATTTAATCTGATATTCATTTGCAAGAGCCTGTCAGGAGACGCAGCCTTCTGTCACCAGAGATAGCATCTACGAAAACAGTCAACAGTTCATTTAAACCCACCAAATTGCCTGGACACCTACCCACACCCTCCCATTCCCACAAAAAAAAAGGAAAAAAGGAGTTGTGAATAATTTAGCAGTGCTGATCCTCTCGCTGCTCGGAGGTCACGGCCTCTCTAAACGATGACAGGAGATGGATCTGGCAACTCTGTCTGGTGGCTCCAAGCATGTCTTATTCCCTGGGATGGAGTGACAAACCTGGGCTGGTCTGGGACCCTTGTCTTTCTCCACACTGTAGCTGTCTCACAGCTTTTACTTTCACAGTTTACAAATACTTTTTTCTGTGGACCGTGAATCTTGCACAAATAAAATCAGTCCAGAGGAGTTGAGTTCAACACAGAGCAGGATGCAGTGGAAAAAAAAGAAAAAGAAATGGAACACAGCAACCCGTGACGAAGGACAGAAAGACAGCCGGGGTGGAAGAGAGAGCGAGGGATCATCCAGTAGGGATGACAGGGGCAACAGAGAGAGGAGAGAAAAGGAGGGAGAGATAGTGAAGCGAGACATCGATGACCTTCTTTTAGCTCTTAAACCATGCTGTTCATGCCATCGCATCACTCAGAGACAAGAACACCTCCTATACCCTGCTGCTGCGACATGAACATGACAGGGGCTGTCTGATATACTGGACAATGCTCTCTAATACACACACACACACACACACACACACACTTTTCCATCTGAGGCTTTGTGTGATTACATCTACAGTAAAACATCAGCTTTTCTTGTATTCCTAATTTGACCTGCCACATTAGAACAGGTTCATCCGCAACATAATATAAAGACTCCCTAAAAAATGTTACACACATTACCTAATCTGGCTTTAATTGGCCTCTATATTTTCAACACTTGAAAAAAATACACCAACAGGTATACTACTGGAGAAATTATTTAATCCAAACTATTTAATCAGGTTTGAAAGAATAAAATGTATTTTTTTAAATTTTGAAATGAATACAGATATTCTATTTTTTGTCCTTGAGAGTTTTCCCTTAAAAAAAGAATCCTAAGCAAACATGGTATAATGCTTTGTCAGAGCATTAATGTTTGTAGATTTTTCCATGAAAAAAAGCACGTTTCTGAGGTTTAGTTTGTCAATTATGACAGCAGTTTCTATATTTGGGATTAAGAGGTTTCATTAAAAAAAAAACAAAAAAAAACTTCAGGACTGAAACATCCACTGGGAGTCATGTTGGCACTACAGAGTGCTGCAGGGGTGACCTTTTACTGTAGGCCAAGCTGCAAGTTAGCATTGCGCCCCTCGTTCCCTCAATAATTCAGTTTTTTTCCATTGAATTTTGGATTATTCTAGAAGATAAACTCTGTGTCCAACAAACATTTATAATACTTACACATTACTCACACAACCCTAACCCTAGCCTACAAAGGAAGACCACTTTTATGCTTAAACTTAAATGCAACTGGGAGAAGTGAAAAGCTATTGCTAGGCCACAAACGAACTACACTGTGGTCACATGATTTAACATCATCATCGCTACAAGGCCACCACGTTCTCTTTCCATGTCATTATATATCGCTGCTCTGTCAGTGGACTTTACGTCTAAATATTACATTTAATTATTCTCCTGCATCTGCTGTTGACGTTCTGGGATGTGGCAATGAAAGCCATGGTTATGTCTAGGCAATTAAAGCACATGGAAACTAATGCCAGGACATCAACAAAAGCACATGGTAAGGATTAGGCAACAAAAGCAGGGGTGGTTAGGTTTAGGTAACAGAAGCATGTGGTTTGGCTCTACACAAGTAAAGGAAGCAAATACTGCTCCCGTGTGAAAGTGCAGGATAAGCTGGACCCATCCACCACCCCTCCCATCTGCCCTATAGGGACCCTCCAGCTCCAAATAATAAGTCAGTACCAGTAACGTTTTAACCTGACGCCGCATAACAGCATACCATATGGCCGCGACAGCTTATGTTAACCACAGACCTTATTTTAGGCATCTAACCAAAAACCTATTAAAACAAACTATTGACTTTGAGATGAGTGAACAATAGTGGCTCTATCCTGCTCCTTGTTTGGTTTGTGGAAGTTTACACTCCAGCAAAACTTGTTAAGTGAGACAGTTTTGTTGTCTCTAGCTGTGCAGAAAAGTTTCTTTTGTAAAAGTGAAAATACACAAAATAAGCATAAATCTAAGCTTTGTGCTGCTTTTCTGTGTATGTTAATCTATAGTAAGTATTAAAACAGTGTCAAACAGAATTAAATTACATTTTGATGTTTATTTAACTCTGAGATATAATACAAAGATTATAGTGCTACCCTGCAAAACAAGAACAATGCTGTTTCTTTGTTTCTATATTTTTAATATCTATTAAATTTATACAATATATTCATATAAATATATCTATATATTTTTATGTCTATATTATATATTTAATATTTTATATCTATATTCAATACATAGACCATTAACTCATTTAGGCTGTTCTCATGTGCCATTTGTATGAAGGCTATACCTTTGAAAAGCAAAGCACCATATTTGTACATAATCCATACAATCACGAGCCAGTTAGTTGTGTATAATCCACTTAATCAGGAAGGTTGCAATCGTTTGACCTCACAGGAAAAAGAATTAGGTGGTACAAAGACCGAAAGTCTATATAAGGGGGGAGGTTGGGGTGGTCGACTGGTCAAACAAACACAGGACTTTCCCCAGGAGCCCTGTGTCTGGACTCGTGTGAGACCAAGTGAACTTTTAGTTATTTTAAGCTATGTTTTCTCCATGTTTCTTTCCCTAAACCCAATACATGTGGCTTTACATTAAGTATTTAGCTTTACATTAAGTACATAACATCATTTGGTGGGCACTAATTCATTAGATATCATATAAATGTGCATTTTTTGAAGATGTCTTATGAACCTTCACATGAGGATGCACTGACAGGTTAGGATGCAGTATTTTTGCTAGTTAGCTTTAGCATGTCTTTAAGCAAATTATGGATGTAGATATAAAGCGCTTATTTAGGAATCTTTTCGAACAAATTGGCTGGGGGTAGAAAATTAAAGGTCAGCCAGGAACGAAGTTGTCTGAATCAAATCAGGAAGTGTAAACATGTAGACACACTCTCAAGTACAATGTGTGTGGGGTTTTTTTTTGTTTGTTTGTTTGTTTTTTGTCTGTAGATAAGAATCCACATTACATACTGACGTTAACTAGCCATCTATCTTCCACCATTTGGCTTAAGTGTTCAATCCAACTGTGAAAAGCTATCCATCTCATAATCTGTCTCTCTCACACTGATCTATCCATCTGAGTCCTTAACCTGAAGCCTCTACCTGTCTTCACTGCTGGGTAAACAACTGCTCCAGACACAATTTCAGTAACAAATCCCCCCCCCCCTGCACTATTTCTATTTTCTTCCCACACAGTCTCAACCCTTCTCCCTCTTTTCAAGCTTTACCTTGAGCTCTCGCTCCCTTTCTCTCGCCACAAACGGCAGTGGCCTCATTTGTTTTTATCTTGTGGTTAACGATGTTTCATTTAGCCTGTGCCTGGGTGGGTTGGTAAACTGACACTCTTCATCTTTCTCTGCTAGAAAAACTTGTGCAGGGTATGATCATTGCTGGAGCTTATGTTATTCTGATTTCTTTGCAAAGAAGTTTTATTTTTTCCACTACTCTCTGCTTAATTGTGCGTCTTCATGTCAAAGCTTTAAGGATGAATGGCTCATGACTGGTTACTGATCTTTTCAGAAGATCAGTGGATAACGCCAACTGTTCATCGTGGTGCATTTCACTGAAGATAATGCTTTTCTGAGACTAATTTCATGGACGGATTGATGCCTGGTTTAAATGTGCCAATTTTTTCCAAGTTGCGTCCCCGACATGGACCATCTCTGGATTTGGGTAATGCACGTCTGACTGCCGCATAATGGGTTGCAGTAATGCCATCATTTAGTGACAATTCAGCGACAGAAAGGATCTAGTAGATCTCTCCCTGAATCGTCACTAAACATTGTCATCTCGTCTATGTTTCCTAAGCCATTCGACAGACAAAAGGACTCAACATTGAGAGACAGTTTAAAAACAAAAAACAAAACACTTGGTTAACCGTTGAGTGATGGGGAGTTTGTGCGGGACAGCTTGGTGAAAGTGGCCTTTCCTAAACCGGACCCCATCCACTCTAAGCCTGAGTGTAACTCCTTTTGTTGTCACCGTCGTAGCTAAATAAAGCAATCTTCATCACAATGTAAGGTATAAATACAACAGCAAACTTTGGGCCATATTTCCCTCTCTGCAGCTGAATGAGTAACTGTTGTAACTTTTCATGATCACGGCGAAAAAATAAAGCTTAATCCTATTTTATGGTTTTGTAGAACTTATACATAAAATCAGCACATACATATCAAATATATTACACTTTTTTAATTAAAAGAAATTATTAAATAAATGGATATAAACAGAAATTAATAGAAATTAAAAAAACCTTTGTTCCTTTTTAGCATTTGTTTTTCTTTTTTCTGTTAACAACTTCTCATTTTTCACTGATATTTATAAGTTGCTTGTTTTTTGCAAGAGTCCCTGTAAATACACAGCAGTTCACAATCAAATGGATTTGACTATTTTTAAGAGTCTAGAGAAGGGTATATTTTATCTTAAACTTGGAAAGTGAAAACGGAGTGTAAGTGAGTAGGCGGTGGTTTTGGAAAGGCCCTTTGCCCTGCACCTGTGCGGCCCTCAGTGATATGCATGGCTCCCTAAACTGGTACTCAGTCATCAAAACTTTGAGCACCCCTGATATAAAGAATCTGCCACCTTTTGCTTTACTAATGATCAAACGTATATTTTATCTGGCACGGTGTTATAAGGTATCACAAGCGATTTCAGGACACAGCCTCACACACTTACATCCACATAAACATAAAGACCCCTCTATGTCGGCACCGACACTATCGGTTTCTCTCTCTAAACACAGCCATCGTTTATTTTCTGATTCACTGATGTACTTTGTGCTCTGTAGGCATGTAAACATGAATTAAAATCTCTCCTTTGTTGGTTGACTGATTCATCTTCCTCAGACCTGCAACTACAGAATCTGCCTTTCACTCCGCCCCCTGACTCATTGGATGCTGTTGAACCTTACCATGCCTTGAAACATTTTCACTGAAGACCTTTTTCTTTCTGTGGGCCGTGGCGTACTTTGTCTTCGGTGTGAACAGGAGGTTGAATGATGTGTTGAAAAAGCAGAGACAAGACGGCCATGGATTTTAAGAATATATCGAAGCTGCTAAGCCGGTGACTTATTATTTGCTGCATTCACAGTCGAGAGAGTAAATCTCAGCTGACCAAACTTACTCCCTCTCTCTTTTTCTGTTCATCTATCTTTTTCAGAGGCAACAACATTTCTCTTGTGTTCCTCTTTGTCTTTGTCTCCTTATGCCGAATAATGACTTTGCATCACGATTTCAGGAAATTGCCACAGTCATTATCTCTTTAACCCCTCTCTCTGCGTTTGTCAGATTTTGCCATCTATTGCGAAACATTAATTGTTTGCTTTCTATCAACAGGCTAGTGAAATGCTGGCAGGCTGAAATTCAGCTCTGTCTTTGCTCAGTGTGAGTGAAAAGTGGCGCTGGGTACCAAAGGACCTGAATAATTCATGCTCGCTCCAGCTCCGTCCATGTGTTTTAAATACTGACTATAGACCAAGAAGCTATGAATCATTCATCAGAGGCGATTAAAGTCTGCTGTTAATTAACCCTTATCCTTTCACAGTAGTTCGGAGGGGGTCAGTGACTGGTCCCTGCCCTGACCTCTCAGACCACCTGCTCCCTCCCTCAGTCTCTCACTCCTGAATTTGTCTCCATCTCTCATGTCGTACTGTGAGGCAGCGTGCGAGTGTTCACCTTTTGAGGTACGAGGAGTTTTTCCCGCTCCGAATCATCACAAAAAAGGTAATTCTTGTGTGAGTGATGAGCACTTGCTGTATTGTTCAATATAAAAGACAGTTTGGAACATGTTTTGAGTGTACTGAGTATGTTAAATGTGTGTATGTGTGTGCGAGTGTATGTGTGTCTGTGTAATTGCCGTGACGAGACAAGATGTTGAGAACTCAGTGGTGCATGTCGTCAGAGCGCTTGAACGCTCCACGGATGGCCCACAGAGAGGAGGAATGAAGGAGAGACAGAAGGGGGTAGAAGAATGAGAGGAAGAGAGAAGGAGAGACAGACAGATAAATGAATAAACAATGTTTACTGTTTAAACAACACAGAACTTCACAGAGATATCAGAGGGAGCAGCTGCGATACTGTGTGTGATTTGTGTGCGAGGTTGTGTATGTGAGGTCAGAATAGTTTCATTATTCCCAATTCAAAATATCATAGACTGGTTGATTACTATACAAGAAAGTGAAATTATACACAAAATATATAAGCTGCGACTGTGGGTGTGTGTATTTGTGTAATATGTGTGCAGATTCTGTATTTAGACTCAGATGCATTCATTGGCCTGTGAATGTGGAAAGAGCATTTCTACTTTATATTTCTTCTCCAGTTTCTAAATACATAATATTCGCCCTAGCTGGGAAACAAAAAAAAAAACAGTGAAGCCAAGATTGTGACAAGATGAACTGAGACAATGAGTGAGGCAAAGGGAGAAAAAAGGTTTCTAAAATACAACAAAGTGAGTTAACTTCTTTTATCACTTATTATTAAGGAGTTTATAGAAAGCTGACGTTGTTAACATGATGCCGGTCAAACATAAACAAGAATATACAGAGAAAAATATGAGGCTGCACTTTGGCATTGCAATATTTTAAGCTAAATGCTTAAATCACCATGCTAACATCCTCCAATATATTCTCATAGAACAGCTTGTATGATGTCCTATGAAAATGCACGCTGTCTGTACAGTTTGTATGATATCATCCGAATTAGAGCCCCACGAATTACATTACGTCCTTAACACACACACTTATGTAATGAATGTACAGTTACAGACGTTAGGTTTAAGCAATAATAGTTACTATGGTTAGGTTTAGAAAAAGAAACATAGTGAGGATGTACAATGAAACTTAGAGTACACACAGTTCTAAACACATATCTCCAGGGGAAAGTCTGGTACTTTATGACCCATCAGACCCCATCCTGCCTCCTAAAAAAAGAGCTGATTATTGATTTTAGAAAGAAGGAGGCAAAGACATACACATCTGCCTACACCAGTGGAGCTGAGGTGGAGCAAGTGAGCAGCTATAGGTTCCTTGGAATTACTATCGCTATTACTATCTTCATCATCGCACATCACCGGCCAGGTTAAAGAAGCACAGAAAAGGCTTCACTTCCTACGGAAACTTAGGAAGCGGAGACACTTGGCCATACATTGGCCATCTTTTTTTTTGTTTTTTTTTTAACAGTTAATGGTTTAGTGCAGGAGTCTTTGACGTTTCTCAAACCAAGGACCCATTACATCAAAGAGAGACAGAGAATAGACCCCCTACTATATGTATATTGTATAAGATTAAGTAACACTTGAGAGAAGATACAGAAATAGCCAGAGAATGATCTCGTTCGCACTTGCTTGTAGCTGCTAATGCAGCAGGAGCTGTGGCATGGATAGCTGCATTAGCCTCAGCCTCTGCGGTTTTGCTGGTGGTTTCTGAGGTGGACGGTGTGTCACAGTCATTTGCTTGAAAAGGTACAAGTATTTATCTCTACTAATAACATGTTGGATTCATGTTAATGTGTATTTTCAGACGTATACTTGTATCAGCCTCTGGGTTGTCCAAGTCCGAGTCTGACAGGGATATCATCTCTCCTGTTTGTATCTGATTTCAGTTGTTAACAAACTATTCCAAATAAATAACTCTGGTTTAAATAAGCAGCAAATTTAATCTGCAGTGTATTTAAATGTGGCCACTGTGAGACTAGCAGTGACAGTAACCATCTTTGAATCAATTGATTTCCAAACTGGAATAGCAGGAGGTTTTTTGTTCTTCCTATTCTGCACACGTTGTGTGAATGCAGCATTCAAGTACAGCAGTGAGTCTCTCAGGAACTGAGGACGAGCTGTGGAAGACTCTTCAGGATATAAGCCAATAGAGCGGGAGTGGCTCAAACAGTGTTAACAATTTCAGTAAGAGAACAGCGACGGCATCAAAACACACCGTCGACATATGTCCTGTCACCAGTCTTACAGATGAAACGAGCGTGTTGTTTATTTTATTCCAACTGACTATTGTAAGACGATCTTCCCTTTCCCGTCTTACCCCCTTTTTCCTCAACAGACACTCCCTTTTGCTCATTTTGCAGAGGATTCATCTTTGAAAAAGAAAGGGGGGAGTAATGTCGGAAGAGGGAGGCAGGAGGAAGATGAGGCCTCTGAGGACCCCGCTGATTTCTGTCAAGTGAGCCGCATTTTAATTCAACGTGCCAAGGCCAGTAGACTGCAGATGGACAGACACACACAAGCGTGCTCTCATATTTTCATATGCACATTCCTTCGGTCTCTCTGTACAGTGTGTCTGTCTGATACTCTGAATACAACAACAAACACTGCACCACCACCAGAGCTGTTAACCTGTAACCTGTCTAACTGTATTCACCGTAACGTCCTCTTTGCAAAGGCACACGGTAGGTAGGTTGCTGATTCTATGGACAGTATATCGCTGACAGGCCCTGGGACTGATGGAGCCTGTGTGTGTATGCGTGTGTGTGTGAGTGTGTGTGTGGCTGGTGGTGGTGGGGGAGTGACAGGCAGTGACGGTGGGTACACAGCGTAACCTTTAGAGTGGAGCCACAGGAGCATGACGGCCAGACTCCAAGGTAACAGAGAGAGAGACAGCGCGAGGTGTGCGGGGTTGTTGGGAGGAGAAGGAGAAAGTCGACAGGTAGGGGAGATAGAAACTTCAATGTATTTGTGTCATCTGCTCTTCTGTCTGTTTGCTTTGCCACGTCCCACTGCGAAACTGCCAGCAGCCATGAGGTCACATTAAAAAAAAAGTTCAACACTTTAGAAAACCTGTGACACACATCTCGTCTGTGCACTAAAGATAGATTCTGATTCTTTTCGAGTCTGTCTTAATACACTGCTGGTATATGATAATAGAGTTATTGGTTGCTGTAATCATCACATACTGAATTCTGACCATGAATTGATCACTTCCTAAAGCTGAACATTAAAATGCCTTTTTACACAGAACAAGACTGTGGAATAATTGTCCCCCTTTTTCTAACTGTGAATGTGGACAGGAGGAATAATCACAATGAACTGGCTGTACAACTGAAGGCCAGTTCAACTGAACACTGGCTCGGCATGTGAGTACTGTAAAATAATTTTTTTTTAAAAAGTACCCTTTAAAGGTCCAGTGTGTAAGATATTTAGTGACATGTCTTAATGAGGACTGCAGATTTTTACCAGCTGAAACTTCTCGTCCTCTCCAAAACGAATGAACAATGTTTAAAAATGGTAAAAACACTAAATAAAGCATTTTCACGTTACAAATCAGCATTTCTCTGACATTCAGCACATCCCAGACTGGCCACTAGCCCAGCACCTGCAAATGTGTGCTCATCTTTATTCTCTGATAACTTAAGATCCAGATTTTCAGGAGGTTTTTTACATAGAGGAGAAATATAAATACGCAGGGGCCTTCAGTGTGCTGTTGTTAGCCAAAAGATAGTATATTCCCCCAAAACCACACATTTTGTGAGTGAAACAATCTGTTACCTTCTGAACTTTAGAGTTGTTAGAAGATGTACTTTTGAACTTAAGAGAGAGCCATGCTAGCCTTTTTCTACTGCTTTCTCCATAGCTTTAAGCATGCTAGAACCTGTTTGCATGTAATAAGTAGTTAAAATTAGCATATATGAGTGTCAAAGAAAGTTTGCCCACTCGTACGCATCAGTGTGATCTAATCTACCCTGTTAAAGACTGTAAGTGTTAAAGATCTGAGTGAAGTTCTCCTATTCCACCATGACTTAATTACTCAGAGACTTAATCATTCCTCTTGTCCGGCAGCACTGATGCTAATTAGTTTCTCTGTACGCAGCCCGCACACACGTACTTTTCAGGCACACTCTCTCTACATATGTGATGACATGGTGCCTATTTACACTTTACACACGCTCACGTGCACGCACTGACACGGCCGAGTGTCTCCCTGCAACATGTTTCTCATTAGGATCTCTGCCCCGTCAATCGAGGCTTGGTGAATAATTTATAGATATTGGAGAGAAGATAGTTGGCAGAGGATGTGTGCGTCCAGCCCAAAGTCCCTGGTGTGAGTTTTTGAGCTTTCTCAAGTCACAGGGGTCTTTCTGACAATACTGTCCGCTGTGCAGCTAAGATCTCCTGTTCATTCACACTGACAGGCCACACACACACACACACACACACACACACACACACAGAGTGTACACATAATGAGACACAGACTAAGTCACACACATGAAATAAATAGACATCTACTTCTCTATAACAACCCTGTTTTTTTTATATATATTTTTTATATACAACTATTTCTTCTGCTAAAGACCTTTTGAGAAAAACAGAATTGTGAAACTGCTGCTTGGATTTTGTTATGTTTTTCTTTTCAATGAAACAAGTCTTTTTTTCAAACATGGTTTATGTTACATATTAATACAATGAATACAGTGCTCATGGATAAGGACAAAAACAGTACCAAGGGAAATTGCTGGGGAATTGTAGTTTAGTTCAAGAGAGATACGACCACAGGACATGACAAAGCCATAAAAAAAAAATGGCAGAACGTAATGAATTAATAATATTATGAAAAGGATTCTCTGTCCAAATGTTTGGAAATAATGGCCTAACAGAGCACTATGTTAAAAGGTACATTATAACAAGCTCCACCGTCAACTTCTTAGCTGTTATCAGAAACTTTTGCGTCTGCTCTCTAGTGCCATCTATTGGCTGTATTTATGCTAGGGCTTTACTTTAAGCCCTACTTACTTTAAAACTGAACATGTGGTTTTTTGTAGAGACTTTCGCTTTTGTTTTAGATGCTGCGTCAAAACCGTCTTACTCGCGTGCCATGCTGTGTCACTTCTGCTGACACACTTCCACGCATAACGTGAAGTGCTCCCAAACTTTTGAAGTTTGGTATGAAATGTCCTCTCTGCTTCCGCCATGCCTCTTCAAAGCACCGGCTTCTCCTGTCTGCATGTGACGTAAACAGTCCCGCGACACAGCGAGTGACGTAATAATCGCGCGAGACAACAAATTGATTTGAATTGTATTTGTTGCCAACACATTTAGTATTCAATTATAATCAGTTTTATTGATTCGTTGTTGCAGCCCTAATTTATGCCATCAAAAAGGACGCATATGTATATGAGGACAGTTACATTTACGTTTAATTAAGGAATACCAGTGAGATCTGCCTTCAGGCTGGCATGCATAAAGACGCACATTACACATGCACACATACAAATGTTCAAACACATTTATATACAATACAGACTTATATGCACCCACACACACACACACACACACACACACACACACACACACACACACACAGCTTGGACCCAGGCCTGTGACTATGACAAGCCCTGCTGTCTGCCTCAGTCCTCTCCCAGGCTTTGGGCGAGGATGGGGAGGAATGCTAAAGAAACCGGGAGAAGCCAAGCATACAGTTCCACTGTGGGGGTGGAGGGAGGTGCAGGCTTGAAGTGAGGGAGGAGGGGGGTGGATGCTGCTCGCCACACCACACAGCTCTCTTTCTCTCTTTCCCCTTCCTTTCCTAGCATCCTCTCAGTCTGCAGAGACCCCATGTGTGTCAGCCAAGCAGCGGAGCATCCCTTCTGTCTATTTTACCTATTTTTGTTGTTCCTCCTGCTGTCTCTTTCTCATCCCCATTTTACCATTTTTCTCCTTTATGTTTTTTATACTTTCTGTTTTATTTGATCATTTCTAAGCATTTCTTGTTAAGGGTGGTGTAGAAAAAGACCTTAAGAGAAAGGAAAAATTAATGTCCACAGTTGGCAGTGCTTGGAGATAGGAGGGGGCAGAAATGGAGAACCAAGTGGTGAAGGGTGTGGCAGACTCCAGGGAATTGAAAGTACAGTGTGTTTTGTGCATGTGTTTACCACCCCCTGTCCTCTAAGAAATAGTGATAAACTATAATTAAAAACTATTATTGATTTGCTTGTTATTGTTTTAAGAGTAACGTAAAGAAAGAACAAAATTGTAAAGAAAGAAAGAAAGAAAAAATGGTCAAAGAGAAGCAGCTCCTGTCACTGTGTGTGTGTGTGTGTGTGTGTGTGTGTGTGTGTGTGTGTGTGTGTGTGTGTGTGTGTGTGTGTGTGTGTGTGGACTTGTTTCCTGCTAAACTTCTCCACAGCAGGTGTCAGCTGAAGAAGAAGGCTTGGAGGCGGAGACATGGAGGAAGAAGGCAATTACTGTTGTGGAGCGTTTTGTTTTGTTTGTGGAAGAAGCATTGTTTGGCCTGCTGCTAATGAGGCCCAGCGAGCTTGATAATAATGAATTGGAGAAAAAGGTAACACAGGGACTGTGCGTGCATGCGTGTGTGCGTGCATGCGTGCGTGTGTTTGGTGGCAATGGTTGGTGGGATCATCTCACCAGAGAGTGCTGACATTCTCTCTGATAGGCCCCCAGGCTGAATGTGGTATCACTGCACTGTTTGATATTGATCCGGCCGCACACACCGCACACATACACACACACACTTTTCTTAGAATTTCCTTTTTTTCTGGCTCAACCTCGCAGCTTTTTTTTTAAGAATCTACGTCCATGTCACTGTGCTCGGATCTACCTTTTATTGACTAACTTGGAAGGAGCTGTATACAACATATAAGTATATCTATGATTCCTGAAATGATTCTGCAAAGCACGGATATGTTATGTTTATATTTTATTTGTATCATATCAACGTTTCTAAAGCGATGACTATGGCATCAAAAGCAGGTATTTTAAGCCAAAACAAGATCTTTCCCAACCTCAATTAAGTGGCTTTTGTGGCTAAACAAAACCACAAGTTAACCACAGAGTTGTTGAAGCAGACACGTGTAGTGTAGTTTTAACATATCCATATAATGTATAGATGTTACATATCCACGATTTGCAAAAATGTACAATGCCAATATTTATGAGGTGAAAGCACTATGTAAACCTTTTTAAAAGGTGCATATAAATAAAATTATTATCTAAGTTATAGGGAAGCATGGATTTTGGACATAAATGCACCTTTATTGATTAGTAATTAACTGACCTATCAAAATGTATAAAATGTGAAAAAAGTGAAATTGTCTGAATACTTTTCAAAATTCATGTACATTGTCTATATCCCCATGCAGATGGTATTAACAGGGGGAGGTGGTGAACAAAATATTCACCTGTAATTTAACTTTAACTTTTAAACTTTTTTTTTTTTTTTACCATTTCAGGATATGGCCTGCAATAGACATGGACATTTCACAGGACAAACCAAATGAGAAAGCCGAAAGACTGCGTGAAGTAAATTTGAGTCAAAAATAATACTCGGTCTCCATCTCCTCAATCGGGGCTAAGCGGGGCATCAGTTGTGACTGTAACTATTTCTGGAGCAGGGGCAAAAAAATTACCCATTTCAGACAAGAAAAAAAAATCCCTATGCCCAGACAGTATGAGAATTAACCCCCTTGGTTACTCACTCTGGTTTCCTTGGCTACACACATGTTGATCAGTTCATGTGAAGCACCTTCTCTTCTCCTAATTGATCGTTGCTGTTTGTCTGAAAGCCTACTTTTGTCTCTAGAATTACATTTTCTGTAAATTGTGACAGTGCTTTTTCTCACACTGTTTTACCTTTACCTTTGACAGCTGAACTAATTTGATTCTTTTTGCATTTTTCTAAAGAGCTATTTCTATTTTTATGTCTGACACTGAGTGCAGGCACAGTTCATTATGGCTATATGAACCTGACACTAGCATTCAGGAATGAAGACTGAAGAAAAGAAATTAAGAACTGCTCTAATGAATTTAATTGAAGTAAGGAAGATCTAAGACAATGTCTGAAATCAAAAGACAAATATTGACTTTATCTTTGTCATTGTGACCACGTTAGCATGCTGAAGTTAGCCTGCTGAAGTTAGCCTGTAACTCAAACCGCTCACAGTCTTGTTATTTTTCCTCACTAAGTTTTGTGATGATGTTTACTCCTGTCTCCTGGCTGCCATGTACCAAACTTTTTGTTAAAATCAATACTTAAATGTCTTTTTTTCTTTTTTAAACCTTTTTCTAAGTGACCTCTAATTTGTCCTTGTTTTTGCAGCCTTCCTCCTCATAGCAGTGTTGTTTGTCAGCTCTGGGTTTGGTGACGAGCAGAGGGATTTGGGCTGGATCTGATATGAGAGATGACCACCGTGATAACAACACTCATTGCTACACACTCACCTGTGCTATATTGAATCTAACTGTCACCTCTGCCTGTGTGGCTCGATGTGTGTGTGTGTACATGTGTGTGTTTTGGCTGGAAGGGTGTGTCTATGTTGAGTGCAAGGGGGGGAATTATAACTGCCCTCACTTTGGTGTCCAAAGGAAGCCCCTTAGATTCCTCTAGACTAACACCTCCCTGAGGAGAGAGGATCAGACAGTCTGTGAGAGGAATGAATCGTGTGTGTGTGTGTGTGTGTGTGTGTGTGTGTGTGTGTGTGTGTGTGTGTGTGTGTGTGTGTGTGTGTGTGTGTGTGTGGGTGCGTGACCAGCAGCTATGTTGGAGGGTTTGGTTAGCATGGACCAAAGACCACTGACAGCTTGGCTTCCTCTTGTCCTCTCCTACATTTCCTCACTTCTCTTTCTACATTTCCTCGCCTCTCTCTTTGCACTCCAGCTCCTCTTTGTCGCTCTCCATTTTCATCCTGAATACGGCCCTAACGCTTCATTTCTCCTTTGAGTCTTTCAGTGTACCGTCCAACTGTTAATAGCCTCTGTCAACACCAGCGGTCTTTTCTCAGACTGTTTGCTTTTTTCCCCTCCTTACCCTTATAAAGGTGAATACTTTCAGCATCCTGCTTTTGTCTATGTAGCTGTCTGTTTTTGACACTTTCTCCCGCTGCTTTATAAACCCTCTCTCCTCTCTTGTCTCTCTTCTTTTCGCCTCCACTGAGACGGTGACCAAAATATACAGTCTTATGTAAAAAAAAAACAACAAAAAAACAGCACACTTGTACACCTCCCTCCAGCCATTTAGCTTTTCTCTTCTCTCATGTCTCCTTTCATTTCTCTCCATTTCTTTTACTCATTTATATCTGCTGGCAAGAGCGGGGACGTGATGTGCATTCTCTTCCTAACTTATTACTTAATGTATTTGTCTCTTTATTATCTTCCTCCCCTTCTCCGTCTTCTATCCATCCCACTAATGGACAGACATATATTTTAGAGACCTTTAAATCTGAGTTTTCTTATGCCATGCTTCTGAGTCATGCGTCTGCATTCGTACACATCTGAAGCTGTGACTGTCTGCTGTGGTCTCTTATAAAACATGTAGTAACCCGAATGGCTTCTTAATGTCTCTCTCTCTCTCCGTCTCTTTGTGTGATTCTCCATCTCTCTCTCCCCCTGACCAGCCTGTCCCTCTGGGGTGGGGCAGAGGTGAGCCCAGTGGACCAAGACAGACCTTGTCTATTTCCATCCCCCTCTCACCCGGTCCCTCTCTGACGACACGCCTGACGACGGCCCCCTGGTACCATGACTGACCCCTTCAGTCAGCTCTCATCAGCCGGATTGGCAGCTGTCAATCAACTGTCTGGGCTGCGTTGTGACAGGATGAAGCATTGATAGACAGTCGCTATGTTTGTGCGTGTGCTTGTGTGTTTGCACTCGCCACTAATACACTTCTATAATATCAGAGCTGTTCAAAGTTAATTACTTATTTATTTATTTGTTTTGATTTTTTTTTTTTTTTTTGCAAGGAGGATAATGGGGGCTTCCAGGGATTCAGCCTTTTTAGCATTTCTGTTAAAAAAATCAAAATATTCATTATTTGGATTGCTTGCATGTGTGTAAATGTGATATAAAATATCTATTCAGCTGAATTAGTTGTGTTTGATTAACATCCAAATGACTAAGAAGTCATTAAAGTCCATCAGGTGAGATTCGGCTCAGGCGCTGCATTTATTTAAACATGCCTCCTGTGTTGTGTTATCAAGTAAGACAAACATTTCCAGACATTTGAATGTTTTGTAGCCAGTGGCAAAAGAGAAAAGCAGCAAGGATTTCTCAGCTCGCCTGTCTTTGTTGTGTGGGAGCAGACACATCCATTGTTTATGGGCATTATTATTCTCCATTGCCACCAAACCGCTAATGACATGGCATTCAGATCAAACCCCTCTATTTATGGCAGTCAGGTTGGAACTTGAGCCATGTTCTGCAACTGTGTGGACGAATTAATGGTTGAACTGTGTGACACTATTGTATAAGGCAGGAAGAAAAAAATCCCTTAGCCCTTCCTTATTACAATATTTCTCTATGAAAGTATCACAGCTTACAAACATGTAGATGACTTAAGATTTAGCGTTAAAACTACACTTGACATGAGCAATATGTTCTATAAATAACAGTGTAAAAGAGGCCCTTTACAGTAGTTAAATGCATGAAGAAGTATCAATACCACAATATTAAAACTAGAGCCGGAAGAAGGATTTAGATCTTTGATTTCAGTAAAAGAAGTAATACTTTATATAGTAGTAACACTATGTATTCACCACTAATAATAGAGTAAAAATACTCTGTTACAAGTAAAATTGCATCAAATCTTCACTTAAGTAAAAGTACAAACCTATTGGCATTAAAATATACTTAAAGTACCAAAATGTTAAGTATGTATTATGCAGAATGCCCCATATCTGTATTATCCACACATTATGTTATTTGATTTGAATTATTGATGCAGTATTCATCATTTTAATGATATAGCTGGAAAAGGTGAAGCTCATTTGAATTATTTATATTTTGCTGCATTGCTTAATCTACAATAATATATCAGAATGTATTATTTGTTTAAAAAATTGTATAAATTATCTAAATGCAAAGTAATTAGTAACTAAAGCTGTCAGATAAATTAAGTGGAGTAAAAAGTACAATATTTACCTCTGAAATTTGAGTAAAAGTATTAAGTATAATAAAACGAACCTGGTTATATTACACCCCGATTTAAAACTCCATATTGGTTCCATAAAAATTAAAAGTCCAACTTTAAAATTTTCCCTTACTTACAGCTTTCTAATATTCTGAACATGTACTCAAAAGTATCAAAAGCAAAGTACTCATATTGTAAAATGGGCCCCATCATAGCATTATCATTATCATAAATATATTTAAAATATATTATGAATGATTAAAATGACAGCAGCATTCTCCTGTCAAGATAAAGCTAAAACTGATCATATTTTTGTTTTATAAAATTATTTATCTGAAAATTAACTAATAATGACTGTTATATTAATGTTGTAAAATGTAATAAAAAGTACAATATTTCCCTTTGAAATGCACTGAAGTAGAGGTTTAAAGTATCTTAAAATAAACATACTCAAGTGAAGTACTCAAGAACTATAATTAAATGTATTTGAGAAAATGTACTCGTTTCATTCCACTGCTGGTAAAAAAAAAAAGGCCATTATCCTGCCTTAAGCCTGATTTTTAATCTAAAAACAAAAAGAAAAAAAAATCCTAATATTTTAACTCTTATGCTTCAATGAACTCTATGTGGTAGCTACTTATATAGCAAATTACATCCAATTTGACCTTGTCTTTGCCCCTCACCATGCATCACATAGCAGAGGACTGAAGAAAGAAATTAAGAACTGCTCTAATGAATTTAATTGAAGTAAAGAAGATCTAAGACAATGTTTGTATTACGAGTATGCTGCATGTGTTACTGACACACAGCTGTCACCCTCAAGCTATTGTCCTCACATGCCAAAACCTGCAGCTTTAAGGAAGCCGTCAAAGTTATAGACGCAAACACGTAATGAGAAAGTTCCCAGTTTGATTTCCTGGATCATGTGGAAAAATGAAAATAGGAAAATGATGGCCTTCCCCCTCTTGACAGCTACTGTGGGGATGCACTTTAACCGAAACACCAAAATGAAGCAGCAGAAACACAATGTTCAACCTGGGAACCACACTGGTGTGAATAAATGTAAGGGAAATTGTAGGAGTGGCTTAACAGTCAGTTTAGTCTTAAAATTTGCACAAATAATAGAACATATCTGAAATCTGAATTCTTAGATTAAAAAAATATATATTAAAAAATGATTTCAATATTGTCATGTAGGGTTGCTGTTTTCTCAAAAAGAAAAAACAAAAAAAAACAAAAAATAATAAAAACTGGTGAATCACCCACTCGGCTGGCTTAACAATTCATCATTATGTGTAATGAAAATCTTATAATCCGAAGGCAGTACAATTAAGACTGTGATTTATATGACTGCAAATTAACATATCAATAAGCCTTATAGGAAATGTCTCATTAATTAGTCATCCCTTAATTGGCCCTGAATGCCATTAGCGCGTTGTGTGTGTTAACCATGCGTTCATTAATAACATTACTGTGCGACCCGGATCTGCATGACCAAGCTAAGATTAGTTTAACTGTTGTTGCCTCTTCAGCTGTTGCACGCCGCTGTTTGTGTGTGTGTTTGGCTGTTACAGTGCGAGTGTGAGAGAGAATGATATGACACCCATGCCCATGCTGATGTTGGTTCTGCTTTGATCAATGGTGCCTGGCATTGGGAGGGGGTGGCGGCTGGAGGTGAGCTGAGGGGTAAGGGGGGTCCGAACCTCCCACTGGTGCTGATGAAGACGAATGAGCTAACAAGACATGACGGAATTGCTTTTGCAAAGAGGGGGGCTGGATGGTGTGTCGTGATATTGTGTTGAGGGCGGCTAAAGGGGCAGGTTGATTTATTGTTCGAGCAGCAGAAAGCCACCGTTTTACCTCCCCTCCCTCCCTCCCTACTTATTCACAGAGACCCTTCGGTCTTTAATTACAGCCCCCAGCCTACTCCATTCTCTCATCCATGTCCTTATTAAAAGAGTCATACCACACATCATACATCCAGGCTGGCAGAGGACAACAGTATATATGAGACAACGCCTGAGGAGGGGGGCGAGGATCGGAGCCCAAAATGTCACATCCATGTTGATTTTGCATTCCATTACCACCTTATGGTCAGGGAAAAACAGGGAAAAAAGACAGAAATTGCAGGAAGAGTAATGAAGCCAGGGAACTGAAGGTCAAACGAAGACCTAGAAAAAAAACATGAAACAGGGAATAGATGAAATCCAGGAGAGGAGGAAAATGGGGCGATTAAGATATGTACATAATGGGAAAGGGGGATAGGGGGATGACAAATGAAGAAATAGAGCAATCCTCAGAGAGAGGAGGAGGGGTAAAGACATGTTAAATGGTTTGGGAGGCCTGTGAGTAAGGTGGAGCACGGCGGTCCAACCTGATGAATTCATAAAAGGCCTTTGGAGGAAACGAGGAGGAAAGGTAAACAATAAGAAAATGCAAAATTTCAGCTGGAAAAAGGGAAAAGTTGGAGCATAATCGGTGAGAAAAAGCTGCACCAGCAGCACTTATAGCATTGCTGGCCAATTAAAGATTATTCTGTTTGTTGTAAAATGAATATGAATAATCTAATTATATCGCACAAGACTCCCCTGCACCAGTAAGTGGACAAATAGCTGAGCAGGTCTACATTAGTGATTCTCTGCAGCGAAAAGGCGAGAGAGGGGGAGAGGTAAGGCACCCCACACAATTAATCACTGCATTGCCATTCGCTCTCTGAAATATCAGCCTATTAAAACATTCATTGAGATGATTAAACTGCAATAAAATCTAACAAAATTTGCACTGACACTTTCAGTGCTTGATTTATTACGGCCAAGGCTTTGCATGTGCTTCTCCATCCCCCGATAAACAGAGACGGGAAAGATCAGATGCTGCTGCCACCTGCTGGCTGACAGCGAGCTGATGGGAGCTCAGTCTGACTCGGTAATAAAGATTCTGATTTCTCTTTAGCAACACTTTTAATTCCATGCAAGCAATGCCAAGTCAGTACAAACTTGATTTGAAACCAAGCACTTTTTGTTCTTGTAATTTTAATATATATTTGATATTTTGAATCAAGATCTACAGCCAAAAAATGATTTCATGACTGTAATTCAGATTCTAATGACACAATGTCATTTTATGTTGTAGTCTGTAGGTAATATTATTAATAGTTGAAAGAAAATGAGACATTTTGGCTTTGTAATATAGTTCATCACAAAGAGAACCAACAAATCACTATTATTTTCATTATGGATTTGGCCAGCAATAGGGTTCACAATAAAAAAAGAATTTATTCACACTGGTATTTTTTATTATTATTATTTTTACTTGAATGTAAATAAAGTGTTGTTTGTATAAAAAAAAAGTACCAGGGGAGAATCGCCTGGACCCTCTGACAAAGGTCCAGGCTAATTATAATGTATTAATTATTGATGTTTGTTTATTAACTGGCCCCTGGCCTCCTGTCATTTTGTAAAAGTGGCCTCTGGGAAAAGCAAGTTGAGTGTCCGTGTACTAGACTGAATGTGGGCACAAGGGTGCAGTATGATAATTCTGTCACAGTGAGATTTTATTTATTTATTATTTTTTTTTTAAGAGAGCAAGACTAAGTTTCAACTATCCTCTAGAGCTACAGTATGTGACTCTACCATGCTGCAGTATGTGGAAAAAAACATGAATAAACAGTAAAGGAACTTGGAGCACTCCTTGAATAAGGCGGGCCGAATCAGTATGGCTCATTTGTAGGTGTGAAATTTCAGAAGAAATCAGTTATAATAAAGTCATAAAACCATCTAGTCTTCTGATTACAGTTGTGTGAGAGTGCAAGTGCATGTGTGAGGAGGACAGATAAGGAATGATGGGGATAGATAGAGAAAGAAAGAAAGAAAGAAAGAAAGAAAGAAAGAAAGAAAGAAAGAAAGGTCTCAATGTAATGTTAAACATGCAGCTTCATGTTTCTAAATGTCACAGCGGTTTCTTTATGCAAATTTGAATTACACGCACCCATTTGTAAACCATTTTTGCAATCATTGAGAGCTGTATTGCTGTAAGTGATTATCCTACATCATTCTCTTTCACACAGCAGGATGTTACTACTGTATGTTACACATAAGTGGAGATAGCGAGGGCTCAGACTGTAACAACATCCAGTCCACATTTCACTGCATTAGCTGAAATGGAAGTGTTTTGTGTTGAACTGGTGTTGTATTGATCCGTATGGTTTATTACAGGCTGTGCGAGTGTTACTTGATACTGTCTGGGAAGACAGGACGGGGGGATTACCTGGAAATTGTGCTATTGATCGGGGTTTGCCTCCAGAGAGGGCTGCACGTCGCTCAACCCACCGGGGGCGCACAGTATTGGAAAGATGCTGCACAAACAAACTGAGACGTGTGTTTATGACACGCTGCCCTTTGTCCAGGTGATGGATCTGCTTTCGAGGTCATTGTGCTGGTGGGAAAGTGGGGTGTTAAAGGAGAGTCATGACATGAGCTGATGACTCACATCAATATTACATTATGCCATTTAAAGCCTTTTTAACTTTAATGATGCTGGTGCTTGGTTAGGTGTAAGCAGTGGAAGTACATTTGTAAATACTCTGTACTTGTGCACATTCAAGGTACTTTTACTTGAAGTATTTCAATTTAATCCAATTTTATTCCTTTACTCCACTACGTCTCAGAGGCAAATATACTTTTTACTGCAATGCGTTTCTCTGACAAATTTAGTTACTTCTCCTGTTTCAGTTTTTCTTACCCTCCCTGTACAGTGAAAATCACATATCTCCCAAAATTGTAATTTTGAAGTTAATTTAGTTATTTTTATTTAAAGGAGCAGTGTGTATGATTGAGGGAGAATAAATGGCAAGGTGAGGATTGCAGATTGCAACCAGCTGAAATTGTTGTCAATTGGAATTCCCTCAGTGTTTGTTGTTTAGGAAGTTTTCACCAGGAGCCAAATTATCTGCAGTCTCTCCCTCTCAAAACAAATGAACCTGCACATTTGCACCAGTAAAAACGCTTAATAAAGCAGTTCCACAGTAGAAATAAGCATTTCTTTGTATGTCGGTGCCAGGTCATTAGCCTGGCTCAAATTTGTCTCAGAGTACTAAAGATTTGACTGCACAGTTTCTACTTTTCATACTTTGAATAGCTACATTTTGCTGATAATGCTTATACATTTTATTTAAATTTGGTATGAAGGACTTTTACTTATAGTGGAGTATTTTTACAGTGTGGCAGTGTTAACCTTGTCATTGATTTGGAACCTGTCCAGGGTGAAGCCTACCAAGCTTCTCGCCTAATGTCAGCTGGGATCGGCTCTGTAAAGGACAGGCGGTTACAGATAATGGATGGTTGAGTGGTGTTAGTCCTTTTATTTAGGTAAAGGATCTGAGTACTTCTTCCACTACTGGGTGTATCTGCTCTTACACTTTTTTCTCTGAGGACCAAATTGAAATTTAGACTTGGTAAGTAATGACGTGTTGGCCAATTCTCACCTTTTCAAAGGGCAGTTTGGGGGTTCAGATTTGGTGATAGTTATGACACTGTTAGTCATGGCATTGTAATGGCACAGGTCCAAGTTTAGATAATAGTTACTTTTTTATAGAGAACAATGCGCAAACATGTCTCAGCACTAGATTTAAAATAATGAAAATTAGTCAACCAATTATTTAATCAAGTGAACAAAATAAAAAAGGAAAAACATTACAGGATTAGGAAGGCATTAGCGGTTGCAATTTCCGAGCAGGTTAAAATTAGAAAAGAGGTCCAGAATCTGACGAGAGCCCTAACACCCAATAACTGCCATCTTTTAACAGGTTAAGATTATTAAAAAAGGTCTATGATCAGGTTGGAATAAAAGAGCTTTTACAAGCAACTATTATGCTCTCAAAAATGGTTAAAAAAAAGAGATCTCTGGGCACGTTAAGAGTGAAAGAGCTCCAACAGGCAACTACTGCAATCTCCAAACAGGTTAAGACTGGGGAAGAGGTGCGAGGTCATATTATGGTAGAGGACCTAACAATCAATTATTTCCAACTCCAAACAGGTCAAGGTAGGAAAAAGAGATCTAAACATTATATAACCCTATTACCATTTTACTTTATTTGTGGCTCAGTGCCTAATATGCCTTATTGATATGATATTGTCATTTAAACAGACAGGATGTACTGCAGAGTGCCGATCCATTTTTCTCCTTACTCTGCCATTGCGTTCCAGTCCATGTCATGTCACTTACATGTCCCATAAAAATTAGATATTTGTACAGGTCTGTAGATTTATTTCCTTTATGTAGATGGTACCTATGTTGACACATTCAGGTCACTGGTTAAGATAAGGGCCTCAGGCATTAAGTCAATGGGGTCCTCACAAATAGATATACAGTAAGCGTGTGTACCTGGCATGCATGGTGTGTGTGTGTGTGTGTGTGTGTGTGTGTGTGGTCACATTGTCAGGCTGCCTGTGCTTCAGTATTGTAATCTCAGTCTTCTCTGGTATGAATCACTCTAGTGTGTCAGCCACATTGCTACATAGCTGACCGTCTGAGTGGCTGCAGTGTCACTCAGCAGTGATTTAAATAACACTGACCCTGTATTACCTCGCACTACCGTTACATGTAAACTGTCACGTATAACATATGTGGAGACGACAGATTAGATTAGATAGACTGATGAAGTTTTTTTTTCAACTTAAATTTGACACTTGAGTCCTGTGAGACAAAACTGTAGTAAAGGGCATCACAGATGAATGAACACTGCTGAGTGCTAAAGGAATACTTCACCTCCCAAGTGACCGTTACTGTATGAGTATCATGTGTCATTGTGTCACTTTGCTGAATTAACCATTTCTACAAACAAAATCACATAAATCCAAAACATACACAAACTAACTGAAGCAGTGGTCGATCAATATCTTCCATGTTCAGCAAGGTAAATTACTGTTTTTAATCAATGGAGTCTAGTTTTGATGAGCACAGAAATAGGTTTTTTCACTTTTAGTTTACTTCCCTGTTGGAAAGGACTGAGCATACAACTGTATAAATAAGATGTGGTTTATACTGTACGAGAGTGGGACAGTTTATAAGCTTATGCTTTGATATGGCTTTGCTGTTCTTAAACATGGTCACTTTTTACGGCAATTCATCAAGAATTTATTCCATTTTAGGTTTCTGCGTTCACTGTGGAGGCAGCGGACCGATAATAACCGATGACGAAATGGCCATTTGGGAGGGATATTCCCTAAATATGTCAAACTAATATGAGAATGATACAAAGACAAACACTTATTAGATGTAATTGGTGTTAATAACAAATAGAACCATTAATAAATGAATATAAAGCTATCTATATTCTTGTACTATAGATACATTTATAGTATACATAATAATATAACAAAGTATATTATATCATCTATCTGCAATTTATACAATGTACACACACTAAAGGCTACCATAGTGTAGTAGAGAAAAATATAAAAGCACAATGGCAATATATCATTGCTACTTAATGTAATAAGTAAAACAATGGAAAATAAAATAGTGTTTAATACGTTACTATGTTTTATAATACTAATCCCATCACAATAATAACACTGACGATGTGTAATTTTGGATAAGGGCAGGTGTGTTTTTGTTACATTGTGCCAAATTAAGCCAAATCTTAACACCAGCCATCATACTGTACACTGCAGCACTAAAAATATGTGACAGGAGATTAAAAATGTCACAGGCTACACTCTATTGTGTCTACTACTCACTCTATTGGGCAGTGTGTGGACGACACCACGATCATCAGCCGTATTACAAACAACGATGAGTTCATACTTGAACCTACTGCTTAACGTCAGTAAAACTAAGGAGCTTATTGTTGATTTTAGAAAGAAGGAGGCATAGACACACACCCCTGTCTACATCAGTGGAGCTGAGGTGGAGCAGGTGAACAGCTGTAGGTTCCTTGGAATCACTATCACTGAGAACCTGTCCTGGTCATCATCACCACCCAGGTTAAAAAAGCACAGAGAAGGCTCTACTTCCTACGGAAACTTAGGAAGGCTAAATCCCAGAGCAAGATCCTGGTTAACTTCTACAGAGGAGTGACAGAAAGCACACCGACTAGAAACATCACTAACTGGCATGGTTCATGCACGGCCCAGGACAGGAAGGCACGGCCCAGGACAGCGGGTGATTAAAACCGCCCAGAACGTCACTGGTTCTCATCTACAGAGCACCAGTGACCTTGGTGAAGTGAGGTGTCTGCACAGAGCCTAAAGGGTACTGAAAGACAGCAGTGAGACTCCGCAACTCCTCCTTCGACGCCAAAAAGATGTAGCAGGATTTAGGGTCAGCTTTAATTTCAGTTCTTCTTAAACCACATGTAAGAAAAATTACAATAAATCTACCTTGTACCTTGTAATATTACACAATAGTGTGTTGTGTTATTTGTGTCACACCCCTCAGCACTATTGCCCTGTGATTTACAGACCCTGGTGGATTGTATCCAGTTACCCGCCATGCTTTAGCGATGCACAATAAAATAGAGATATCAAAGCTATTAATACAGATCAGATGCAGAATGGTTGCTACAGAGGAGAGATGTGGTACCCGGGCGTCCTCGCAGCCCAGTGGATCCTCTCTGTCACACTGCTGGCCTGCCTGCTTCTCTGGCTCAGAAAGAAAAGTAAAGGTACAAATTCAGTGTAGATATCTGCTTGTTTGTTTGTGACGGGTCATTTCAGTCTGTGCCCTTATTATATTTGAATGTAATTCTGCCTAAAGTCCACAAAATGCATTTACCAGAACATTTCTTGTGGAAACTTTTACTGAACCATGTCATTTTTTGTGAACTATCATATTCTGTATATTTGCCACTTCATAAATACACAAGTATAACACTTTTCACAAGTTCAGTTATTGGGATGACTGTGCAGTTTAACAGTAATGGCGGTAAAAAGAGGGAGGGGTTCCTGAGTGTTTTATAGATAGCAGCAGTGTGTCTGCATTCAGACATCTTGTATCTATTTTGAGACAACTCCAGTAAGCTGCCTGCAACTGACATGCCTCCCACTCTCACTGTTGTCCCATTGATTCTTTTTCTTTAGTCTTTAATCCATTTATACAGTCATACTATCAATGACTGACCACATTCTGCTGTAATTTAACACTGTTCATGTTGAGCTTTTCCTTTAATATGCACTGATATACTTATTTAAGAGACAGAAAATAAAGTCAACATTTCAGCATTGCTCATAGTTAAATTAAATCAGCTTCATTTGCATTAACTGAACACTTTAATAATCAGAAAACTCTCCACACACACACACACACACACACACACACACAGGTCCACATTGAGGTGTAATACTGCTGTATCAAATTTCTCATCTGATTCATAATTCCAGACATGAATAGCGGACTAACACAATATAATGTGTCTGCTGGTGGAAGGGGAGTAAATTAAGAAGTGTCTGACAGTCGTGTCATGAGGGTTGAATTTTTCTTCATATAGACATTACTCACACTAAGAAATTACAAACAAGTACAAAATAGTCATGTGAATTATAAGCTTTGTGAGTGGGAGCAATCCATTTACCATAAAATACCCAGAGGCCTTGCTTGTGTGCAACCAATTTCACCTTCTAGTTACAAATACATTAATCTTTATTGAACTGGACGTATGTGACCTGCTGGATCTAGAGAGGATGATTTATTTTAGAAAGTTTTGCAAAACATGTTTTTGTGGTTTATCCCCAGTCCGCATCCCTACATAACCGGCCTTTCAGCTGTAGCTCACATAAAGACACAATAAGGCTAGTGGGAGTAAAGTAGCCTGCAATGCACACATAGGGGATGTTACATGGTGATCACAAATGCTTGAAATGAGAGAAAACAAAGAGGAATAATGCTTTTGAGCATGCTGTGTTTTGTAGAACAGGTCTATCATGTGGGTGAGCTGCTACCTTGTGCTGTGCAGTGCCTTACGGAGAGGTTGTCTATAATAAACGCTGTTGTATCAGATGCAAAGCACAGTCCAAACAGAACAGTTGCGTGTGGATTACATTCTGGGTAATGTGTTACGGTTCTCCCTCCTCAGGGCGTGATGACCTCTCAGCATCTGAATGTGAAAGCAAGATGACCTCAAGCTCTGATCCACCGGGGGATGCTGGTAGGCTGGACTGCAGTGAAAGGACTATCACTAACAGCTGCAAAATGCAGTGTCACTAATACAGCAGTGGTAGAGACAGATCTAAAACTCAGTTTTAGAGACCACCAGGACCACAACTAACTTGATTGATTTGATGTACCACAGACCAAATACTTAAAATGCAGAAGCCGACACTTAGCTGAACATGCCGTGGTAAAACACAGCATACAACATTAAATCAACAAATGAATTATCCTGCATGTACCAAAACAAAGGTAATATCACAAAAGGTAAATAAAACGGACTTTTCCCTCTTTTAGGCTCTTAAAGCCATGTGAGAGATAATTAAGTGTAGACCAGTCAAGTCCAAACTCCTGCCTGGGGGCCAATTGTAGCCCGCAGACCAATTTTAAATGGCCCTTGGCTTATCTCTCAAAATGTTCTATATGAATAACAAAATATTGGCTAATGAAGCAAAATTACTTCTTATTCACCTCACAATGGCAGGACTATCACACAGTTTGTAGACATGCACTAATTAGAAACCACGCAGACAGAACTTATGCGCTCTCAAAAACAGATGTTACACACACAAATGAACTGTTACCAGCAGACATAGCCTGCTCCAGCATCTGATCTGTTTTTTTAAACACACTAACTACTCTATTATGAATGATATAAGGGGTACAGTAGATATATACATGATCTGATCATGATAAATGATCAAATATGCTCTCAGTGCTTCCACAATGCTTGTCAGTTTCGTCTAAACAGAGAGGAGGGAGACATGCAGACACAGAGACAGACAAGCACACTGAGACGCACATACACACACTCACAGACACATACACACAGCCAGAGACACAGAAGCAAGCAGGGACAGAGAGACAAGGACAGACTTTGCTGTGTGATTAGAAAGGAGCAGAGAAGGAGAATCACTGCTGGCCATCGCGGTTAACTGTGGTCCTGGTGTGAATGGCTAGGAGACTGCTTGCAGGCAGCTGCATGACAAATAACCTATCGGGGTGCTTCTGAGTCCAGTGTGAATCAGGGGCCAAATAGGAAACATGGCCACCACAAAAAAGCTTAAAGTCAAGAGCAGCAGCTGCCCCTTTCAGGGGAGGTGAAAATTTGAATTCTTTTTCACTTAAAGCTGAAACAGTTGTGTTTGTATGTTTTCAAAAAAGTTTGGACACTTCTGGTTTAGTCTGTCCATCCTGGAGGGACGGTCCCTTAAAACTGGTTAACCGCTGTTATTTTAGGTTAGAGCAGTTTTTAAGTAACTATCTTAACTTAGGTTTACAGTTTGTCTTTTACATTTACATTGTTAGTCTATTTATTTGAGTTTACTCTTTTTCTCTCTTTCACAGGTAAGAGAACAATAAATACAAATCCAAACTTAAATTATGTGAAACAGTATATACCATATCATAACACTGACAACTATGAAGGAATACAGTAAACAACATATAACACTTAAAATCCAGTTCAAGTCATTTTCAAACATTCGACTTCAGTCCCAGCTATTGTTTCAAACTCATTTCAAATTCAATGCAAGAAATCCAGTTCTGTTTCCAGGTCGCTTCAGTTAAAAAATAAAGTAGTGTATCAAAATCACTTTAGTTCAGAGGAAATAAAAAAGGTTCAACACTCTTACCGTCTGCCAGCGAGTTTACCAACAGTCCATCTGTGAGCAGCGGATCCTCTCACCGGCACGATGAAGAAGGATCTGTACAAACGTGGTCCATGGGTTTTGCTCACCATGTTGTTTTCCGCTGTGTGTGTTTGTCGTCCCACACACACACCATGGAAAGATCTTCACTCAGAGTCCAAACTCCAAACCGATACATCAAAAAAGACCTGACCTGTATGACAGGTTATAAAGAAAATAAATTACTTTTCCATTTAAATCATCTTAATCATCATTTCCCAGATGCACAATAATTTTTTTTTGCTACTGACAAAATGAACACGTACAAAAAAAAAACAAACAAAAAAAGTATTTTTCTTATTTTGCACAATGAATGAATATTACATACACTAAAAAGCATTGTATTTGATGTCTCCATCTGCTGGTCGACCATCACCATAAGAGTATGCATAATATGACTTGAGACTTGATCATCACTAAAATTACATGGGATATATCAATATCTCTGTGTTATTGGCAAAATGAGCCGTTATATATCAGCATATAGGATATCAGCAAAAAAATACATACATGTTGTGCATCCCCAATAAAATTAAAAGATCGCTAACAGAAAAATGAATGTAAATATAAAATAATGACATGAATTGTATCACTTAAAAGTAATTTAAGATAACTTTATACATGCGCCTTTGACTGACATGTTACAGAACGCCGTGTAAGCTGCAAAATAAATTAATAAAACAAGTGCAGTTGGCAAACAAAAACATTGTTTTCTATCTAGTTATATTCAACAATGTTTCCAAACATTTTCATGGACACAATTCCCAAACTTTTTCATTACTTTTAAAGAAATCATAAGAAAAGTTTTTTTTTTCTTTGCCCACTTTTTGGCATTTTTCAAACATTTCAAACTCTATTCAAAAATAATTTCAAGTAGCCTTCAAACAGGAAGGGAGAGACAAACCCAGAAAGAAAATAATGAAACGTACATAATCACATCACACGCGGAGGCAAATTAAAGCTACAGAAAATTAGTTTGCTGTTGTGCTGCATAAGGTGGGATGTCATCCAGGAAAGATAGCTGTAGCAATTGCACTACACAATAAAATTCCACGTCTTTTCCAACATTTAGAATTATCTTTATTTATCCCATGTCTTTTCCAGGCATGGAAAAAAAGTGATTGTGAAATTTCTTGACTTTTCATGTATTTTCGTGACCGTGGGAATCTTGATTTAATGTCCTTCTTATCATATTACCTGTCGCTGTATCAGCTAAAACTGTGTGAACGCCTGCTCTGAAGAATGCGTAAAGTATGCGCATTCTCGCCGCACATTCACACAGTTTATGTTGGGGGGGGGGGCGTGTGCATGCTGTTTGCGCGCACACATTACTTATGAATCAGGCCCCTGGTGTTTCAAATGTAACAAAGCTCAGTAACCCCCCCCCTTACAAATGTACATTTACACAAGGCCTCTTAATAAACCGACGGTATTATGTGCTGAGTTTGTGGTGTTATTTCCTTTTGCACACAGTTACATGCTCTTTGCTAGCGTTCAGTCACTCAGGTGTAAACATTACAGGCAAAGTGAGCAAAGTTTCAATTAAAGGAGTTCAAACTCACCAGAATCGTCGTGGTTCGTTAAGTGAAGGTCCTCATGAATCACCGACCAGGAAAAATGGTTTTAGAGGTTCTATATCAAGTTTTTATTCGCTAATTTCTGTGCTACTCCCCTGCCTTTGGCTCCGAGCTAAAGCTAAGATAGCACACAGGTAACGAGGTGCACCGCGGCTCTTAAAGGGGAAGCGTCACTACCATTTTTTGTAGGCAGACTTTTAATTGTTCCCATTAAAGGGCTATTACGGTGCGTTTTTTTTTTTAAACCGACCATAAACCCTGCGAAACCTTGATCTTTATCTCTTTTCTCGCACTAGTCTTTTTAAGGTCATTTCCTTGCTTGGTTTTGTTTTTACTTTTCTTCCAGTCATTTTCATGCTACTTACTTACTCAATTTGTTTGCAAAGTTTTGGGTAATGTCTTTTTGAGTTGCTTGTTGCCTTCTCTCCAATTTTTGAAAAAAAAAAAAATCAAAAAAGAAATCAAAACAAATGTTCTGTTTTTTTGAGGGTTAATCAATGAAATGTACACATTTGAACTATTTAAACGTATTTATGCATTTTAATGGCTTATTTATATAATGGTTTTCAATGTGGACTACATGTTACAGAGGAGTAAAGAAATCAAAAAGTGCCAAACATGTGCCAAAAAAACACATATTTGATTTGTACCTGCAGTTGCTTCAACAGTGGATGTCCATACATTTTTTTTAAATCAGATCAAAAAAGGAACAGAAATACAGGTAGAAAACAAAATGAACTGCGTACACATTTGCCCCCTTAACTATGGCACATCTTCATTTATTTATTGTTTTTAGTTCACAAAATAGAGACAGGCATCCACCACACGCACCAAACATACAGTACACACACCACCACCATTTGGTGTTCCTGAATAGAGGTGAAATCAAGGTTTCAAACAAACCTGAGGTGTAATTATCCAAAAAAGGTCATAAAGATAAAAAAAAAAAGGATGTATGCAGGGTATTGAATACTTTGCTACTATCTACTATGCAGATATAAAACAACTTATTTGACTGATAACTGATACCAATATTGATACATTCCCACCTAATTTTAGTGATCATCATGTCTTTTCTGTAGTGGACTTAACATCATATTATGCATTAAACCTTCCATGGCCATTCAAGGAACTGCAGGTTTCGGCAATTAAGGCCTCAGAGGTTGCAGCTTGCTAAGAATACACTTTCTTAATATAAGAAAATATGGCAAAGCTTGAAATGTCCTTCCATGGCAATGGCCTGTCAAGAGCATGCAATTTTCATGAAACAAATCCAAAAAAAATCCATGAGGGATATCTCCTGCAGTCTGCAAGAGAAGTTCAACCAAGAAGACTAATTTTCCTGCAACACCCAGTCCCCAAACATAATGCTTATAAACTTAACAGGAATGGGTTAAAAACAGCACATTAATGATCTGCAGTGGTCACTCACAGCGTCCATGCATCTTGAAACTGGAATAATTGACCAAATGTGCAAAGCCAATACCACCCATTATTGTAATGTATTTGAACTAAATTTAGATACTTTTCCAGTTAATTATATTTTTGAGGTTTTACATCCAAAGATTAGTGTGAAAAGACGTAGGATATCCACACTGATTCAATGCTGCAAAACAATAAAATATGAAAAATGACTAGGGGGTGTGACATGATGAGGGCCGTTAAATACTTTTAATAGGCCCCGTGTGTGTGTGTGTGTGTGTGTGTGTGTGTGTGCGTGCGTGTCTAAATGCGTAAGTGCAACTATGTGTGTCTCCATGTCTGCCAAGTGGACAGTTATGCTACACACTCTTGCAACTGGTATTACTTTCCATTAACAGGAAGGCTGAGTTAGAGGTGAGACGCTGCTTGTACTCCAGACAGTACAGCAGGATTTTTACACTCTCGGCCTCTTTCCCTCAGTCGGCTTCAGCTCCAGGACCATGGCACAAACGGCTTCCATCGACCCCACCAAGATGGGAAAGGGTCGGGCGATTGCCGTGCTGACCTCAGGAGGCGATGCACAGGGTATGTTAAGGGTTTCTAGAGTGGTATGTGAGTGCAGAGTGCCAAGACAGAGCATGTTTGCTGTTTGTTTGCCTCAGCAGGTGGTTGAGAGGATCTGGTGTGTGGGAGGTCATTACTTAATTCAGCAGCAGGGTTTAATGACGTAAAGTGAGTCAGAAACCTTGAAATATAGATTTCTTTTTTTTTTTCAGTGTTGGGCTTTTATGCCTTTATTGCATGGGAGAGCCTCAGAGTAAAAGGGGGAGAGAGAAGGGATGACATGCAGCAAAGGGCCATAGGTTACAATTAAACTCATGGCTGCTTTAGCAAGGACAGTCTTTGTGCACGGGGCTAGTTGAGCTGCTGGAATCTGAAATCCCTTTGGGTGGCTATAGTACCAGAAAAAACTCTGCTTTTTGCCTAAATTTTAGCCCTTTTTTACTCATATTCAATTTTGATTGCAGCTACCAATTATGAAAAAAATATGACAACTCATAATTTTTATTTTATTAGTGATAATAGTTAATGACTTCTCAATTGCAACAGAGCTATCTCAGCTATCTATCTCATTGAGCTAACCTGTGGAAAAGGGCAGCATGAATTCCTTCAGCTGAAGCTGCTGCGACCAAAGAGTGAGACAGCTTCTCCCTGACCTTTAACTTGATGAGGAATATCTCAACCATGACCTTTCGGTGACCTCACACAGCTCTGCAGTTTGTGCATGTGAAAGAGTGAGCTATCTGTCTGTCTGTTTTTCTGCCTCTCTGAACCATATAAGACTCTGGGGCAAGTGTGTAAATGCAAAACTGCACAGCTTGCTGACTGTTCTTTTTTAACTCACTTAAATACATAATCCTCATTAAACCTTACCTTTTTAGTCTTCATGATATCCTTTGGTCCAATTTTCTACCTCTGTTCCTTATTCCTCTCCCTCTAACACTGCTATTAGGGCTAATTTTAGAGGCATGACCTTTCTGTCATGAGTTTATAAAGTAGTGAGGTAGAGTGAGAGGGCCGTCCTTTACTTCGTCTCTCTCCTCTCTCCGTCTTTACCCTGTAAGTTGAGATGCTCTTGGCACCCTAAGCGCTAACCTATCCACAACTTGTCCTTTAAGCTACCCCCTGACTGTTGAGACTGCAGGCAGAGGCCCAGTTGCCTCTCCAGCAATACAAGCGTCCCACTATCACTGACAACTGAACTGTACAGTCAATTGAAATGCTATTATATTTTTGTTTAACAGGTGTTATTTTTGTACCACCAGACTCTCGTTATTCCACTCAATCAATTTTTCTGTCCCTAACAAATGGCCCTCATATAATTAAAAAGGCTAATATGCACACACACTGTGCCCACAGGTATGAATGCAGCTGTGAGGGCCACAGTTCGAGTGGGACTTTACACTGGAGCCAAGGTGTATTTTGTCCATGAGGTAAATGATATTCTAAATTTTCTGTTTTTATTATTTGATGAATCATGTTATCCGTACAATGTCAAAATTCACTCACGCATACACATACAAAAACTGGTCAAAATGCCCACCATAAAGTTCCCACAGCTCTATCTTGCTAAGCTGGTCTCACTTCCAACTCATCAAATACAGACGATTGGTCAGTGGCCCTCTATGTCAGATACCGATGCACAGAGGCCTCCTTGAGTGTCAGAATCAAATGCACCTGTTGTTGTGGCCTTTTTTGACACCCCAAGCAACTGCTCTGGTATAAAGAGAGAAAAGTCCCTCTATAGTTGATGGGAGGGTTGGTGGAGGGGTCAAACAAACAACAAACTGCTGTTTGTGTCCTATATAAAACCAGAAATCAGCTGAGTTATTATCAATATTATGTGCTTGTTCACCTATGTGTAGCACTCTATGTTGGTAACTTTGTGACATGATGTATGTGACACATGTCACATGATGTTACATTACGTTAGTAACAAGCAAACTTAATTAAAGCTAAATCGTGATGTATTTTTCTGACCCAAACCATGTGCTTTTATTGCCTAAACCTGGGGAAGTAATCCTTAAGTTTTCTTAACCTACATTCTAATTGTATTTTGAAAAGAGACTGCATGTATTTAATGAGCAGAAACTGAAAAGACACAACACGTGCAAAAAGCGTAAATTGACATGCCTTTCCTGACCATCCAAAACCATCGCTGGAGGGGTATCTAACAAGTCTGTGTTGTGCCAGAGACAAAGCATCGGCATTTGACGAGTTGGGAGTGACAAAGTGTTGCCATGTCTTTCCAACAATCCAAAAACCCCAAATTATTCAATCAACAAAATGAACAGAAAAAGTGATAACAAACACAAGTGAAAGGCTGGAGCAAGCAAATGTTTGCGTTTTTACACAAGAAATTTTTTAAACTATTAACTGATTGCAAGATGTTGCTTGCTTTTGATCAAGTAAGAGTTTTCAGCAGTATTGCACTGCCTATCACACATGATGAACCTTGCCTATAAATAATCTGTAAATCCCAATATAGTTAACGCACCACTTGCTAGACTGAAATAGCTGCACATGGCAGAGTAAAAATATGCCTGTATCATTAGGCCTGAAGCTTTCTCCCCAGCAATGACCCCTGTTCAAGGAGGTGTTATTTTGTTTTTGTTGACAGGGTTACCAGGGTCTGGTGGATGGAGGAGACCACATACGTCCTGCTACTTGGGAGAGTGTGTCTATGATGCTACAGCTGGTGAGAACAAGCACGAGGATGCAAAAGCAAATTAATCTTCATGTTGCTCATCTCCACTCTGGTTTTAACCTGTGATCAGTGAGGTTATGATCCGTGTAACTCTAGCAACTCTTTAGCCTTTACAGTGCAGCTCTGTAGGTCAAATGAAGGTCATTAAAAGTCAATTGAATGCCAAAGTTCATTTAAATATCTTAAGACTTAAAGGATCCGAGTGCTTAGGTTTCAGCAGAGCTGGACTGAGGCAAAAAATGACCCTGGCTTTTTGGCCCAGACTGGCCCACCACAGTCAATTACACATGACAAGTAAGTTATATATTTGTATTGGTATACAGTGAATTTTTATGCACCAGTTTGTGCCTTTTTTAGATGAATTTATGGGAAATGTCATAATACTTCTTGATTAAACTGTGCATAGTTGCTTTACCTTCTTTCCATTTTATGGCAGATTGTAGCCATTATTTTTGAGGTTACACACTGCCACCATCTACTTAACTGGAGACGCTGTTTCTATAAATTCAATGTTTTTATCAGGGGGACAAGTGTTTAAAAAATATTAGGCATCTGTCATGCTTCATAAAAGCTTACATTATGGCACACGTATGACAAAATATCAGGTGACACAGATTCCTGTAACTACGGTATATTAACCCACTACCTATAAGTGCACAATGAGAGAGGAGAGATTCTCTGCTGCGACCAAAACAGCCACCAAGAGCTGGCATGCAATCTAAAATCACACACTGGAGCGGAATAAATCAGCCAATGTTTGGTTCTGTGTAAAGCGATCATAAAGAAGGGACTTGACAGAGGTCAGTCTGAGCAGCAAGTTGCTTAAAGGGTCTAAAAGGCCCGAGGCTATTCATGAACCATCTGGGGTTGTAGCCTCAGACACCTGGCAATGCCATTCTGCCTGAAGGGCTATCTTGCTTCAACCTGACATTTTTGCACCTCTGTTTTGTTTTGTCTTATCCATTTTGGCACTCTTTTTTTGTGCTTTAGGCACTGAAACCAAAGGAGGGGGGATTGGGCCAGTCCAGTCTCAATAAAAAAAAAAATCAATATTACAAAATACACGTTTTATGGGACAGTCAGACAAAAGAGGAACTTTGGCCCACCGGAAAAGTCCCTTGTCTGCCATGTGTGTAGTCGAACCCTGGGTTTCAGATAATGTTACCCCGCCTCCTTATCTGCTTCATTGTGATCCTTGTTTTAAACCTTCTTATTGTCTGATTCCAGGGTGGCACTGTGATTGGAAGCGCCCGCTGTCAGGACTTCCGCACAAAGGAGGGACGCACCAAGGCCGCCTGTAACTTGGTCAAGCTGGGCATCACCAACCTGTGTGTGATTGGAGGTGATGGCAGTCTGACGGGTGCAAACCAGTTCAGAACAGAGTGGAGTGGGCTGCTGGCAGATCTGGTCAAAGCAGGTGAGACACGTTTCGATTTTCTAAGCAACACAACTTCAAATTAAATATCAGCCCTTTTGTGCTGATGTAAGGGAAAGTTGCGGATGGTTTTTATCATCTGGATACTTCAGGCTCCAGCCACTATTTAAGAATTACCGGTATCTGAGTGTGTTGTCATTGTAATCTGTGAACTCAGGTAAGATCACGGATAAGGAGGCCAAGGGTTCCTCCCATCTCAACATTGTCGGCATGGTGGGCTCCATCGACAATGACTTCTGTGGCACCGACATGACCATCGGCACAGACTCTGCACTGCATCGCATCATCGAGATAGTAGATGCTATCACCACCACCGCACAGAGGTATACTTGACACTGTTGATGCACTGATGTGATGGACAGAACTGCCTTGTCAGAGTCTTGACATGATACGTGTTGTTCTGCAGTCACCAGAGGACCTTCATCCTGGAGGTAATGGGCAGGCACTGTGGGTGAGTACAGTCTGTGTGTGTCTTTAAAGGAGCGGCATGGGGGTTTATTCATCTGTTAGGTTGTAAAACAATTTATAGAGTCACTGGTTATAGTCTACTTTGCCCCTCCTTTTAACTACATTTACATCTCAAGTATTAAAGAGAGTCTACAGCCACATTTGCAGGTATAGCTGTACTTGGGCTCAGTGGTGATTTGGGCTAAATGCTAACATGCTCACACAGATCATGCCATGGTATAAAAGGAGTTTATTCGGCATGGGTAAAGAGGTTTGGTAAAGAATGAGTGAGATCAAGTTTGGTGGGATATAGGGATCAAGGAGAGATAAGGAGAGGGATGAACTGTTTTTCAGGTTCATGTACAGTGCGATGCAGGGGTCATAGTGTGGAGATGAACGGGGCCAAACAGAGTCACAGTGTGGCCGGAGCATCTAGGAGCCCAGAGGTGGAGACTCAGGATCTGGTCACGTCTCGGTGAGGTCCTTGCATCGTCATCCTACTGGGGTTCAAATCCAGGACCTTCTTGTTTTGAGGCAATAATGCTAACACTGAGCTGTTGTGCCGAAGGGAGCGAGGACATGAAACAGGGTTTTGGAGGGTAGAGTCCTGAAGAAAGGATGGGATGAAAAAGAGGTGGTTGAATTAGTTCCTTAACCTTAATTATAATAACTTCATAGAAGTTTACCATGCTGACCATCTCGCATGTTAGCATTCTATCCATTGCTAATTAGCATTTAACACAAAGCACAGCTGAGTCTGTTAAGAGTGACATTGGTTTTTCAGGTTTTAATTTTGGTGTTAAAAACCAAAGCACTGGACAAAGTGTGACCTGATGCTGTTGCCTGAATGGGGGTAAGAATGGGATTGAGGGTTTACTAGATAAACTGACCTTACTGGTCTTTTCCCAATTTTTAACATACTCCCCATCTCCAATACGCTGTCTGATGAAATATTTACTGTGTTTTTGTTTAAATGTTGTTTCAGAGGCTTCTCCATTCTAACAAACATTAATAGCGTGAAAAAACAGAAATTTATCATATGAAAGGTTTGGATACTGACTTTTCAGTTC
Organism: Plectropomus leopardus; assembly: GCF_008729295.1. Classification (NCBI taxonomy): domain Eukaryota; kingdom Metazoa; phylum Chordata; class Actinopteri; order Perciformes; family Serranidae; genus Plectropomus; species Plectropomus leopardus. The sequence goes on along the minus strand of NC_056464.1, from coordinate 18,628,590 downwards.
ATGTGACTCTTCACCTGCAGTTACCTGGCTCTGGTGACAGCTCTGGCCTGTGGCGCTGACTGGGTGTTCATCCCAGAGATGCCCCCAGATGAGGGATGGGAGGAACATCTGTGCAGAAGACTGATGGATGTAAATGTCTTTTCTCTCATTGGCCTCAATGACTTATTCAAATCTAGCTTTTTAAAAATGAGTCTGCCTGTTCATCCTGACAGTTTTCTCTGTCCTTCTCAGCAACGAGGCCGCGGCTCCCGTTTGAATATCATCATTGTTGCAGAGGGAGCAATAGACAAGCAAGGCAAAGCTATCACATGTGAAGACGTCAAACTGGTCAGTAATGGTAGGAATCCAGTACACCAGCACACAGATAGGCTCTTCATATGACAAATAAAATCCCAATCTCTGTGTACAGCTGGTATCAAAGAAGCTCGGCTTTGACACACGCACCACCATATTGGGTCATGTGCAGAGAGGAGGAACCCCTTCTGCCTTTGACAGAATCCTGGTAATATGAGCACTGTCTGATATATAAATATTAAAATATTCAATACTATGTATCAGTCGTATACAAGTCTACCCTTTTCTCTCAGTGTCTGCTCTTTGATTGTCATGATTCAGGCCAGCAGGATGGGTGTGGAGGCTGTGATGGCCCTGCTGGAGGCCACACCAGACACTCCCGCATGTGTGGTCAGCTTGTCTGGAAACATGGCTGTCAGGCTCCCTCTCATGGAGTGTGTGCAAGTGGTGAGTTGAATTTTTCCCATAAACAAATCATTGTTCTTCAGGGCGACTCCAACAAGCAGTTTTTTTTTCTAAACTCTACCAATGAACTAGATGAGCAGCACTAATAAGCTGTGTGTTTGATGTGCATAATATTCTGATTCCATTCTCAGTTTCTGTTCTGTCTTTTCCGTCTTTCACACCAGACCAAAGATGTCACCACAGCCATGGGGGAAGGGAGGTTTGACGATGCAGTGAAGCTCAGGGGAAAGTGAGACGTGCACTTTTGCATTATCCATTTGAAATTATCCAAATGAAAGTTTTCTGTTCAGTTTCACATATTTGCACATATCTGCTTATTTCTGGACAATAGGAGCTTTGAGAACAACTGGAACACTTACAAAATGCTGGCTCATGTGCACCTCCCAGACAAAAAGGTCAGGAACTAGAGTTGAACCATCTAATAAATTAACTGTTTCATAGTCCCACTGAAAATGTTATCCTGACAAATGTTTCTGTGATTGTTCCTGTGCCAGAGTAATATCAACATCGCTATACTGAACGTGGGAGCTCCGTGTGCTGGAATGAATGCTGCAGTTCGTGCGGCTGTCAGGATCGGCATTCTCCAGGGCCACCAGATGCTGGCAGTGCACGACGGCTTTGATGGCTTGGCTCATGGAATGGTAAGTTCTACTTACGTGCACGGAGACAAGAAGGCTTTTACTTTCAGAGCATGAAAGAGTATGCACTCTGTCCCTGCACAGATTGAACCCATCGGCTGGTCTGGAGTGGCAGGATGGACTGGAAAGGGGGGCTCCATCCTGGGCACAAAGAGGTGAGATATTTCAATAAACCACTCTGTTAACTGGTACAGTAATAATAACATTGTATTTGTTGCAATCCAAGCCTCTCTGTGTGTTGTTGTGGTAGTGGTGCTGGCCATGTATGCATGTGAGTCCTATGTGTATCCCATTGTCTGGCCTTTGCTGCTGTTCAGTACTGCACTCATACAATGGTTACTGCTATTATTGGGACAATGACATTACAGAGGTGTAACATCCACCCTCAAATTTCCTGTCAGGTAACACTGTTGGCTCTGTCAGCACTGTTGCTGTTTGTTAACGCTGTTTATTGAGTTAGCACTGTTAGCTGCTCACTGCCAGTTCAACAACCTCCATACTGAGAACCTTGATTAGAAAATACTGCCCCAGACAGTGAGTCTTAGATATTCCCTGAATGCCATATACTGCCCCTGTAAGGGCCCTTACACACTAAGCCAACAGTTGGCTTTTGGTCAGTCTCAGGTTGTCGGTGGGCGTCTGTTGCTTAGTTTTGGCCTTATCATGCTGAATTGGCAGTGGGGCTGGTGGATCCCATCAATGAATGAAATAGTTCTGATTGGCAGTTCAGCTCAGCGCATGAGAAGAGAAACAGAGGTGTTATTGTTCACTAGCACATGGAAAATATTCTTTCTTCCTTCAACATTGGATTGTGTTGTCAATGTGCTAATTGGCTAACTAGCATCTTGATTCTGTCCTGTCAGTCTTTCTGTTCTCCTTTTTAATGATAAATATAGTCTACCACCGCCTGCTGGTACGGAGAGTTACTTTCTCTCACGCAGGCACAGAATGCACATGCTTGATGGATGTTGGCTGCAGTCTCTGCTATGTGTTCAGGTGCATCTTTTTGGCCAAGACATGGGCAAATAATGCTGATAGTGTTGCTTTTATTTTAACAGTGAGTATGTGGACGTAACTATAATTCTATATCCTTCCTGTTTAAAGGTCCTTGCCAAGCGTGTTTATGGAGGAAATCAGTCTGAACATTGCTAAGTTCAACATTCATGCAATAATCATTATTGGAGGCTTTGAGGTGAGCAGCTGAATTATAGAGGTTTTGTTAGTGCATAACACTAAAACACAACATGTACATGACATTTTACTAATTCCCTCCTTCCTTCTTGTCTTTAATAGGCATTTGTTGGGGGTCTGGAGATGGTGCAGGCTAGAGAGAAGTATGAGGAACTTTGTGTTCCACTTGTCGTTATTCCTGCTACTGTTTCCAACAATGTTCCCGGATCTGACTTCAGTGTTGGCACAGACACTGCACTTAACACTATAACCATGGTAAAATTCTTATAGAACATGAAACCAACACCAGAGGATTGAGAACCTAAATCTCACTCACTGTATTCTTTTACTCTCTCTCCTTTTCCAGACATGCGACAGGATCAAGCAATCTTCTGCCGGCACCAAGAGACGAGTGTTCATTGTTGAGACTATGGGAGGATACTGTGGCTACCTGGCAACCATGGCAGGCTTGGCATCTGGAGCTGATGCCGCTTACATTTACGAGGAGCATTTCAACATTCACGACCTCGAGGTCTGTCCCTATGAAAGTACAAAAAGGGAGGAAGTGATGACATAGATCAGTGGTCTGATAGCTGATTTGTTTGCAGGTGAATGTGGAACATCTGGTGGAGAAGATGAAGACAACAGTGAAGAGAGGACTGATTCTGAGGTTTGTGATACTTGGCATAATTTCTACTCTGAGAAGAATAAACTTTACACTCTGCAGTTCACTATGGCTTCATCTCACCTAATGTCCTATGTCTGTTTTAGAAATGAGAAATGCAATGCCAACTACACCACAGACTTTATCTTCAACCTCTACTCAGAGGAGGGCAAGGGTGTGTTTGACTGCAGGAAGAATGTACTTGGACACATGCAGCAGGTGAGCCATTAAATGAAAAAAATGACTGACCCGAATCCTAATGGACACAGGGAATTTGTTACGTATGTTTGAACCCAATAGGTAGAGTAACATGACTCATATCAGGTCTCTGGTCTGTTTTATAGACAAACCTGGTAATTAAAATCTCTACTAAAATTGTTGTTCTACAGCTAAAAACATTTTTCATCTCGAATTGTTTGAGATGTGTATTTTTATAAAATTCTGTCACTTTATTATTGTAGTTGTTGAACTATTATAAACTGGTCACATGCTGGTGACCAGTGTAAGATAATTCTAAGCTGCTTAAATCGAGCATTCAAATGTAGACGTTTAAACTTTGTAAGTATGGACATGCTCCACATCGTTCAGTCGTTTAGTTCATTTTACAGAGTCCATGAACACTTACGTGTAATTCAGATTTACTGACATAGTAAAAACATTAGAGACAAAAAAGTGCAGCCTTACTTTGTCTAAAGTGGTCGTACAATCAGAACATATGTTGAGTTCTTAAATCCAGAGTTTTTTTTGTTTTGTTTTTTTTTTCAGAAAATCAGTCCAGGTTGTGGATATTGTGGTGCTCACTATTAGTTTATCCTCTGCTCTGCCTCCAACTTACTGGTGCTGCTCCTAGACATTTTTTTCACATTATTTTCACTCATGTGATCTGATCCTAAATCCGCCTCATCATTAACCAAGTTAAACACACAGCACTTATGCCTCATGATCAGCAGTGATCATGGGCCTTCTCTGATCCACTCAGGTATGACGCATTCTGAAAGACAAACTCGGGTATCGCAGTAATAGAATGGGACCCCACACAGAACAAGTTGACCATAATAAAACCTGGACCCAAACCCATACAGGTCCCAAGTAGGGTCTTGGGCTCTAGGGTCAAGGTTGACCTGTGAAGAACTTCAGTGCAGACTGCACATTATTTTTGCCTCCAGTTTCAATTTCACAAACATGATGAAATCTATCCTCTGTTATTAGGGGGGAACACCAAGTCCCTTTGACAGGAATTTTGGCACGAAGATGGGGCTCAAGTCTGTGTTATGGTTGACTGACAAGCTGAAGGAATGCTACAGACATGGTGAGGACATGTTGTATACAGTTGTGATGTAATGAATCCTTTTGCTTCCCGTGCTAATGTATACTATATCTTTAATCCCTGACCTCCAGGTCGGATCTTTGCCAACTCTCCAGATTCAGCCTGTGTGCTGGGCATGAAGAAGAGGTCTTTGGTCTTTCAGCCTCTGGCAGAGCTTAAAGATCAGACTGACTTTGAGTAAGACAATTGATTTTTTTGTTACTTATTCTGTTTTGTGTTTAATGACATTTCACAGTTAGACACAGTGGGCCAAACCAGGGTTAGAACTTGAGTAAATCTTGTACTTGAGTTGACAGCTTGCTAAGGAAAGGGACTGTAATCTAATGCCCATGTAGACGTACTTGTGCTACATATGTATGTATGCAGTTGTTAGCTATAAAGCCTAAACCCCCTAGTTTACTTTGGACTCTCTCTGCCCCCTAGTGGTCAAAATTCACTTAATCCATCTTTATTCTAAGTATTTTACAGAAATTACTTGACTCCCTAGTAGGGGTGTAACGATGCTGTACATACATACATAAAGTGGGCCAGAAAAGCTTCTGCTCCCCAATTGCATAGAAATTACGTGTGTCTTATGTATTATAGCAATCCACATAAAGAAGGAAAACAACAGGGAAGTGGGCTTTATAAAAAACAAAACACTTTTAGTGGCAAAGGCACACCCTGGCACACCTGTGGCTATGCGCATGATTCGCACAAGTGCTATTAAATACATTTTACAGTTCCCACACATCTATTTCTATATGCAAATGTAAGTGAAATACTTTTGCTGTCAAGCCCTTACATAACAATGTTTGACGTGCAAAATACAAGGCACAAATTCTTAGTATCAATACAGTAGATTTATGCCTTGAAAAGTGATTTTAGATTGATAAAAGTCACACTAGAAGGACGACTTGCCATTTACCTATTGATGTGGTATGATCGCAGGAATATAAATTGATGCATCGATACAAGGAAGGTATCATTCAACCCCTACTGCCTAGGCTTTGAGAGAGTTGTTCCTTTTGTTTCCTCTTTGCACTGACAAATATTGTCCTCCACAGACACCGTATCCCAAAGATTCAGTGGTGGCTAAAGCTGAGGCCAATCCTGAAAATCCTGGCCAAGTACGAGATAAACCTGGACACCTCCGAAAAGACTGCGATGGAACATGTCATCAAGAAGAGAGGCTTAGTTCCACAGTAGCGTTTCTATGTCTGACCGTCTTCTGTTAACAGCACTAACTCAAACTTTATCTCTAAAAAGTGCAATATTAATAAAGATCATCACTGTATCACCAAAAAACAGGAGATATATGTATCTTTTTTTTTTACAGAAACACTCTGTCACAACAAAAACCGAATAGTCTAATTTATTGCAACTATCAAAATTAGTCTGCAGCTTTGTTTCGAACCCATAATAAATCACAAGAAAAGTGTAGGGTTTTTTGCATGTGGTTGCATGAGGCGAGTCAGGCTCACAGCACACAATGGGAAACAGGCTGTTGTCAATCCAACAATCCAGTTCAGGATCAAAGAGGCAGAGAAGAAGAGAGAAAGAGAGAGAATATGAAAGATCACAGGAGATGGGTATATGAAGCACAAGAATCTAAGAAGATTATGTCAGCACTTTATCCAGCGCTAAGGGGTTAAGACGCAAACCATCCTTACGTTGCTAAAGTGCATATTCAAACCTATTCTAAAAGTTGCTGATGTGCAGCATTTATTAAGATACCTTGGCGTAATTAACATATCAAAGAAATGTGAGAATATATAAGACACACAACTAAAGGTTGGGACACAGCCAAGAGAATCTAAAGGCCAGTGTATGCTTGAAGCTAACTGACATATAAGGAAGAAATGTTTCCACTTGTTCCAAATAGTCACATTTACAGCCTGCCATCACAAAGAGAAGTGAATGCAATGAATTGTTACAATTGGTGCATGGAGCCCAATTTCCATCAGTGTGTCCGCGAAGGCATTCATGGTGTTGCATTTAGGGATATAAAGGAAAATGAAGATACAACAGTATAAACACTTCTAGCACACTCAGTGGTGTTAAGATTTTAGGGCTGTACCCTACTCAGAATTATGCCAATTGAATCAGATTTGACTGTTTGATACGAATATTCGGCTATTTGTTTTGTTTTCCATACAGAGTTTAAAAAGTTTGAGCTCCGTGGGATGATCAGTGTGACATTGACATTCATGTAATATAGTAAACAAGCTAGCAGCACTAACAACAGGTCGTTAATGTGCATTTTTCGCCAACATCAGATATCAAACAAAAGCCAGAGACTGTACCATATTAAGTTGCAGTGAGCTATAAATGCAGCACTTCTAAACAGAAGATCTCTCTTCTCTCCTCCTTTGTGCCGTTGCCTGCATGTCTGCAGCTCTCTATTCGAGAGAGTAGCATGAAAGTCAAGAGCACCCACTCCACAGCAAAATCTGGGGAACAAATGTCCCCAGAAGTGCAATGCACAAAAACATGACTGCTCGACTTCAGGCAGTCTCAGTCGACTGAGGGTCTCCAACTGATGATTTAAATCTTCGACTTTCATGGGGCAGCCCTTTAGGATTTCCCTAAATCTATCAATTTATCGGTTTAGAAATCATATAAATAGCCTGCTCTTGAAAAAAGGAAGACGGCGTAGAATCAGTTTTTGGGGTCTCTATTCCCAGATTGAACCCAATGAGAACTGCATTCAATATCAAGATTTTGAGTGTTCAGTTTGGGATGTAAGACACCATGACAATCACTGATCACCTTTAACATCAATAAGGCCATCAATGTTTTCTGTATGAACCAAGTTCACTTTAAACACTGTGAACGTAACGCTAAATTAAATCTTATTTCTCTGCACCGAAATAGCAAATTCATTTTTCATAGAAACAATGAAATAGGCAGCTAACAAAGTCTCACATACTTGTTGACATCTGTCAGGTTTCCCAGCTACAAAATCCCTCTCAAAGAAAACAGGAAATCAGTAAACTGCACGTATATAACAGTAAAGCCTTTCTTAGGTGATAACTGGAATGAAATTAGGCCATACATTAACTCATTATTTCACATTAAAATGCATCAATTTCCAGGATAATGTGCATTCACACAAACTTGAGCATTCGTTTACCATCTTTACAAAAATCAAACTCTTCAATTCAGAGAGAAATCATTGACGCAAAAAAACACGCGTGGGATACGCGTACCGACGCACACCTCTACCACCCAACACATTTCCATAAAGGCAGGGAAACATTTCCGACCTCAGTGTTTATCTGTATAATATCAGTCTATCGTCACTTACACTGCTCAGTGTCAAACATTGCCCAAGAAAAATCTCTAAAATTACACACTGGAACAGACATCTGACACAAATCTGCACACATCGAACAAAAACACGCAACCATTTCTAAACAGTTTCAGCCTACGAGCTCAGTAACCATTTCTGTGTTTTATCAGTTATTTTGATGGTATTTACCTGAGCCTCTGGCTGTGTGGTTACAATTTAACTCCTCACAACTTCCGCTAACGAGCTGCAGCGTTCCTGCGCGTGACGTCGTGTGAGCGCGGCGCATTTTTAGTGAATTTCTGGATGTAAACAAACCTCTTAAAGTGACAGTGTCACAAATGCAAGCAAGTGACTAAAATACTTAAGTAATAGTAATAATAATAGTAGCAGTAGTAATTAGTAAAACTTAAACGACATAATGCCTCTGTTTCCATTTCCACCTGGTTACACACAAAAAAAATCTTGGCTTATAGTTATTACATTCTGATGTTTTCTGCTGTGTCAAAATAGCCTAACCCAGGTGATTAAAACAACTCCTGCACTTGGCTGAGCACATGCAACAACAGTTAAATTTATGAAGAAATTATGTGAAGAATGAATACTCAAAATATGATTTAACGTGCTGTGTACTTGAACTCTGCTTAAACTACGCTCATACGCACCTGCTTGCGTAGGGCGAGCTATTCATTGGTAAGAATGTTTTAAATCTCAGTAGGGCATGTGCTTGGGGTACTGAGCATTGTTTTCATATTGTTTTACTGTTATTATATGTGAACCCCATTTGCTTCAATTCATGTTTGGCTTTTTTTGGATACTTTTGGATACTGCAAGAAACGTAGTTTCACAAATTCAACATAACACACGGTGAGTAATTGATGTAGGCCTACAAGTGGTCATTTTTCAGTTTTCTTTTCAGAGGTTGTGAAATGAAAACAAGAAAATCAAAATCTAGCTAAACTCAACTAAATTGTATCCCCCCCAAAAAACCTCTCTTATTTGCTTTTTTCTGTGTATAATTTTACCTTGTTCAGGCCTCAAAATATAACATAACTCCTCCCAATGTATAAACATCCTCTCCATAAGAACAGAAGGGGTCCCAATAGACATGATCTCAAATTAATGCAAAAAAGCGAGTATCTGAGCCAGTGCCCCTTGGTACATCTGTGGTAGTGTTTGTGTCTCTTTTGTGCCACAAAATAAATTAAAAAATTTAACAATTCTTAACTCAGTGAGCACATTGCTGTCAGACAAGCTTAGGTGCTTCATAATTTATCTAAGTTCAAAATAAGCAAAGCAAAGGAAGCACTGATGCACAACTTGTTTCATTATTGATTCAACTTGCATAAATACATGCCTTACATGGACAACATGTAGATCCTTGTTTGGGGATCTGAATATGCTCTACATTTAATATCTGCATCACAAAGGTCATCCCACAAAAACAACATCATCTGCTCTACTTAACACCTGTCGCATGCTGTAAAAGATGAAGATGAGAAGATGTCTGCAGACACCTTTTCGTCTGAATGTGGGTTTGTTTCAGGACAAAGCAAATAGAGGCCAGATGGTTTGGAAAATCATCACAGGGCTTTCCAGGCATCAGATGACATCTGGGCTTTAGAGACCTGTTGTCCCCCTTTTTATTCCTCCCTACTGAGGGAGCTTTGTTCCCCTTGCTTGTCTAATGCCAAGGAGCAGCAGGGCAGATGAGGAGAGTCAGGGTTTGACACCAATATTCAGGGTCAGCTTACCTCTGCATAAAATGTTGAATTATATCTGCATCATCATCATCAGATCACTTTATATCCAACCACCTCCACATCACAAAATGGTTTAAAACCAAGAGGCTGATCCACATTTTAGAAACTCACAACAAAGGTTGACCCCTCAAATCTGATCAGACCTTTCTGGGCACTATTCTTCACAGCACAAAAGAGGTGTATTTCTGTCACATTTTATCTCTACTATGGCACATTGCATGACATAATGTCGAGCAATGGCATCAGTATCATCATGTTTTTCTGCTTTGTCTCCCTCACATTCAGAGCTGTCTGACACTTTCTGCATTGTCTGAGCAGAGAATCAAAAGTTGGATAGTGAGAGGCAGAAGTTTGGCAAGTCCTGAAACTTGTTCACAGACATCCTTATGAAGATCTACAGACTTGGCCGCTGTTATAGTAAACTCAGTCCACTAAATACATGATGAGCTGACATAAGTTTTTGTCACAAACAGGGTTACAGAATGTAGCTCTTACTGGCTGTTTTTTGTTTGTTTGTTTGTTTGTTTGTTTGTTTGTTTGTTTGTTTGTTTGTTTTTTTTGCATCACACCATATTCTGGCCTTGATTAATTCCCAGTTCTCATGTTGTTTCTCGTGCACATTCTTGTGCAGTAACCGTTTGCATAAGAGATTCTCGGAAAGCGTGAATAACCATTGTTGACCACAGTGCTTTCCAATAAACTGAGGCAGAGAAAGGAGGGAGCAACACTGCTCTCTGTTGCCTCTACGCAGTCACAACAGGAGTCCTGCTTACAGCAGTAATTCATGTTGTCAACCAGCAGGTGGCAGGATGCGACTGTGTGTACCGGCTGTTCATTTGAAATGATCAGCTTTGTCTGCTGAGAATTATTCTACTGTAAATACAAAATCTCACTTTAAATGTGCACAATAAACAAGCCCATTAGTTTGAAATTATGAGAATGTGTGCTATGATGTTGTATTGCTTGCAATATGTCTGCTGAATAATATATGGAAGCAGTCAGGATTTAGGGACATCTATTGGCAGAAATGGTATATAATATTCATAACTATGTTTTCATTGGTTTATTATCACTTGAAACTAAGAACTGTTGTGTTTTTGATACCTTAGAATGAGCTGTTTAGTCTACATACAGAGTGGGTCCTCTCCAACAAAGCTCACCATGTTGTTTGTAAAGTGGCCCAGAGTGGACAAAGCAAATAACAGCACCAGATATGGCCATTCGCTTTTGTGCGTCAGCCAGTGTGATTCTCCTACAGGCTCGGCACACGAACGAAGTTTCAGTTCTGAAACCTCACTGCAAGATGCTAAAATCACAGTGGTATTCTCAGGAAAATGTACTTCCTGTTTTTATGTGGAAGTACATCTGTGACTGATGTATTATTATGTATGCCATTATTAGATTAATGCTGACGCAAAAATGTTAATAACATTTTACTGTTTTAACTACCGGTACTAACTGTTTTATGTTCATTTGATTACTTTCCCTTATCTTATAATTATAATTATGATTTTGAAGATGCTTTTTCCTCTTAAGTCATTGGAGAGTTATACAAAAACCATCTGAGCAGTTTAGAAAGGAAATGTTTTTTTTTAATGTAATATCTTAATATGAAAGGTGACCTGTAATTAGAGCTGTCAAATAAATGTAGTATGGTGAAAAGTAAAGTATTTCCCTCTGAACTGTAGCAGACTATACATATAATTGCCTAAAATGAATATGTTCATGTACAGGAATCTCAAATGTGTACTTTAGTGCCTATGTTTGACTTTGACATACATGGAGGTGTATTATATTTATTATTTTGCGCTCACTAATTTTATTAACTTTGTTTGTCATATTTGTATTGTTGTAAACCCATGCAGCATGGGCACCATTTGGTTCAGGACCCTTTGAAAAACATTACCTTAGTAATTAGTTAATTTCCATTGGAATGATACAGTAATTTAAATTTCTTTGAATTTTTAATTTAAATTTTTAAATAAAGTGTTAGCCATCAATACTGAAATAGGTTCTGTTGTTTTTTGTTTTCATGTTGCACACATTTTGAAAGGCTTCATTACCACAGTTTAATGACACTATATATGTGAAAAAGGTTTTCCAGCATTCTTATGCACACTGTGTTTCCTGTAACTGACCTCATAAAACCTCATTTAACCTCCTCTCTAACAATACAAAACTTAATTACTGTTGGTTTTACCTCTATTGATGCTTTTGGATTTTTTGACATTTTTCAATATTGGTAAAGCTCTCTTCTACACAGCCATTGACCCTGACATTGATTACAGTTAATTACTGACTGCAACATTACAGGCATGTGTTTTTCTGCAGGGCCTCCTGGCATCATGCAGTAAGCTGAGGCGGTAAACTGATAAGGCGACTTTCTGTGATTGATTGCTACATGCCATTAAATCAATGCCACACACCACACATCCATTCATCACTGTCATAATTCTTCTCTTGGAATATTGTCATCGGCTTGCAACCGATGCCTGATCCGGTTATAAACATCAATAGATGTGCAGGGAAACACTTATTACGAGCAGAGCTCTGTCAAACTCAGTGAGTTCTGGAAGTAGATTCATTCTTGCTTGCTGTTACTCAAGTATTTCTGTATCGATTGCACTACATAACTCAGTCCACAATGTAGCTATTTTAGTTCACTTAGTGTGTGAGTTTGGTTTTGCTGGGGGGATGTGATATTTTGTAAAACTCTCTTTTCCTCCCGGCAAGGACAGACTCTGATCAGTAGCCTTTCATCTTGAGATTGCCGGCTGAGAGAAACAGGAAACTGACACTCCTCCAACCCAACTATTCTTAATGAAGTCATCCAACAACCGAGTTAAGATCCCCCTGAGCCCCAAAGAGTGTATGGATGGCTGCATACTATTGTACGAAGGGCATAAAAAAGAGAAAATCTCCTGAGAGGAGAGGCTATTGAAACCCCCAGAGAGCCCAGAAAGTGAGCTCTCTGCATTAGTATTCCAACAAGACGCAATTCAAGTATCTTCGAAAGTGTCACCAAATGGCACTGCTGGGATTTTTCCAGCACAAGTTCACACCCCAACAGGATGGTTGGTAAGCTTGTGCTAATTGAGAGTGTGTAACACAGATGCTCTCCTCCAGGTTAGGGGGAAAGCAGAGTGTGATGACGCAGGCTGTTTTTCACATTTTCCCTAAATAATCCTGCAGATCTTTCATCATTTTTCAAAGACCCTAAACACCCTCTGTCCACTGACTGTCTACGACGAAAAGAAATGATGAGGATTACAGATTAATTAGAATTTTATTACCATCAAAGTCATCAACTCAGTCAAGGAGAACGGTACAGAGCTCACAAATGCGAGACAGGACCCACAGGTGACCACTGGTCCTGGCAAACATCACATCTACAAATACACCTGGAAGTGCGTGGCAAAATGAACAGACATGGAAAACTACTAAATACAGTGAGAAATGTCTTGGAAAAAGCATTGCTTTAAAACTGTGTAACAGTGTTTCAAACAGTATTTATTTGCCATCTAAACAAAGAGAACGAACAACATGAAATAATCTATTCACATAAAAATCTGATACTCTGTTCAAGCCTCTCGTTAAAATATGCACCCTAAACAACGTAAGAAATGATAGAGTGGTATCGTCATAATGATTGGTGTGTCTACCAATCGAGCTTTGCACAAATTAAAAGGAGAAAAGACTCTGCGACGACAAAGTCAAACTTGAGATTCCACAGATTATAAATCAGTTTTCTCCAAAGCCCCTTTTTATCTGAAATGCACATTTTCATATAAATCGACAGGTGTTCACAGTTGACAACAGATTTGGTAGTCAGACGAACTGGCCGTGCACGAGCCATAACATGTTACACTTTTATTGTATCATCTAATAATCATATCAGCAATGTGGCTGCTGTCAATATGCAGCCCTGTCTCCTAAAAGTTACGCTAATTCACAACTAATGACAGTTTCTGTTAAAATAACAAGGAAATGTTGCTAATTAACATATCATATCTACCAAGGGCCCCTGTGGCTCCGACACCACTCACTGAAGGGCGTGTAGGATACCCAGGTAGGCACGTCCTGATTGGCTGGCTACATTAATGCAAATTTCGATACGTAAATGTGTAAAGTATAATCCATGAGTCCAGTAGAGGGCTCCACCTGTGCTAACAGAACTAGGTTTACATTGTCATAACCCTCGATATTTAATGTATCAGCAAAATGTTCACTTTTTCAGTTATTTTCCGTTGAAATAGGCAATGCTGCAACACAGTATTCTCTCATAGTGACTGCAATATATATATTTTTTCATTAACGTTTAACCAAAATCACAATCTTGCCCTAAACTTAACCAAAGTGCATTTGTTGCTTAAACCAAAGACAGGAGCCTGGACGTGAACCCAAAGTTCAATAAGGTGCTGCACTTTGTCAGGCTGTGGTCATGCACCATTCTCATATTTTCCTACTTAAAGAAATGCTCCAAAGTTTGTTAATATCCCACATAATCATGAGCCAGTAATTTGCATGTAACTAACATATTTTGGAAGGCTGTAATCAAATGAGCAGTGCACCGACGAACAAGAGGGGAGTGGTCCTGAGCGGTCCAGAAAAGGAGGAAAGTTGGTAGATGGGTCACAAACACCCCCCGGGACTTTCCCCAGAGGACCGGTGCTTGGAACAGTGAGAGACTTTAAATGGATTTTTAAGTTAAATCTAAAGATATGTCCTCACCATATTTCTTCTTCTACACCTAACCTTGGTGTCTTTACATTTGTTATGTTGCTGTATGATAAGGATGAAACGCCATACACTGAGTGCATATTTATAGGATATCGTATGAGGATGCAATGAGTTTGTACACTTGCCATCCTGTGCAAACACCTCCTTCTGAAGTCTGCTCACTACATGAATGTAGTGTTTGGTTACCTGAAAGAAACATTGTCTCTGAACATAATCCAGGCTGAGATTACGTTACGATGTAATATACAAACGCACTTTCTAGGAGACAGGGTTGCTTTATGTGACCAGGGAGTCGTGTGAGGATCTGCTGGCCAGAAGAGCAAATATGGTCTAATTCACTCTCCTCCCAACACACACACACACACACACACAGACACACACACACGTGCACACACTTATCTGACAGCAGCCGTGTGTTTGTTAAGTGGCCCTGATGGGACTGACAGCTGGCAAGGACTCGAGACTTCTACTTACAGGTACATGGACTGTATCGAAAGGACACCAGGAATCACAGTTTCTGCAGCCATTCGAATATTGCTCAATTTCCTCTAGATTGATTACAGAGAACTCTGTCTGTAGCTCATTATTAATGCTTGAGGGGACCAGACACAACAAAGGAAATATTGGTATTATTGTTTATCAAGTATAAGGAGAAAAATCTATGGAGTAAACATCTGTAAATCATACATCAGTAAACAACTGAAAGAGTTGAAAAAAAGTAAGCAAAAAATAAGATGACAATAAAAATATAAATAAATAAGTTAAGAAATGTGAAATAAATGCTTCCTACATTTTGTTTCAGTTCAATGCGGGTTAACAAAGCTGAGTTGTTGACTCTAGTTAGCACAAAGTCAAAATGTCTTCCCTTGAAAGCCGCATGTGGTCAGTTAATGCACATTTTGTTTTACAATTACAACAACTTATTAAGACATATGTGGCATTTCGAGTCAATATCTAACACAAGGAACATGATTAAACCAAAGCAGATACGAGTAGACTGAGATCTAGCAAAAAATTAATTTAAAAAAAATGACGCATAAAGATGAAGTTTCTAAAAAAAGAAAAGCTACAAATTAATTTGGATGCATAGAACTGCTATGAAGATGTTTTTTTTCCTTTTTTTTTCCTATTCGTATAACTTACATTGACGGCAGGGGTACCAAATGAACAGTGGTACTAGACGACATCATGTACAGTGTGCTTTTGAAAAGAACATTAGCCTCGGCATGGCTTGTGGCAAGAGGCGAGGCCGCTGTGGCCCGCAGTTAGACGAATTTTGGCGGTAGCGCATCTTTATCCACCAAGTGGCTGCAAATGAACAGCAAAAAGTGAGAACGCATGCTGTTTCGGCTACTTCTACAAAGGTCTCTATGTACAGAATCTTTACACTTACAGCTATGAGGTTCTTTCCTGAGCAGGAAGTTAGCAAAGGAACGTCGTGTTGGTGTGTGTGCTTATGTGAGAAGCTGCCTAGTTCAAAATACAGCACTGGGCATAACAGCTCCCAGTCACCATTCTCAGCATCGTTTGACGCACAATAACTGGTTAGTGAAGACAAAAACAGATAAGGACCATATTTCCTCTGTGACAGGAATAAAATGATCTTCTCGATGTGTGAGGACCAGCACTTACTGAGTATCACGGTACAAGGTCAAAATTTCAGAAGCGAAACTTTTCTACTGATTCTAAGAACAAATACTTTTAATTGCGAGACGGGCAGAGAGAAGTTTCCCTCGTCGGCTCATTAAAAAGGAATCAAAGCCATTTTCAGCACAATTATGTCCTCCTATATTCTCTTATCGCTAAAAGAAGAATAAGAAAGACGACTTTAGCTGTAAGCCACAGCTTGATAGCAAATCTGTTTTTGCCCCTAAAACTCAAGTGTGCGGAGACAGACAGGGTTTCTATAATCTAACAAAAAAACGCCGGAGGGTCAGTGAAAAAAGACACAATACATGTAAAAAGAAAGCCAACACAGCACTCAGGAAAGGTAGCACACAGCCTCCATGAGATGATACTAATGCTGCAAGTGAGAGAGAAGCAGAGTCAGTGTCACCATGCTAGCAGCTAATGTACAGTGTGCAGGAGGTGGTGGGGACTGCAGAGGTCACACAGGAAGGGGTGGTGGCGGTCTAACCCTGCTCGTCCCCGGCCTCGGCGGCTGCGTGAAGGGCAGACGAAGCCTCTCCGTTACAACGCGATGCGGGCTCGGCCTCCTGCGGCGCCGGGCTCGGTTGCTGTGGCTCCCCGGCTGAGGCTGCCGCCCCGGCTTCAGCCTCCGGCGCCGGTTGGCTTATCTCCACTCCAGCAGGGAGCTCTGTGACGGCAGCGGGCGCTCCCTCGGGTGTTGCGGCAGAGGCGTCGGTGGCAGCCTGGGGAGCTGCGGCGTCCGCTGGGGCACCGGCTGTGGGGCTCGTAGCCCTCGAGTCCTTCTGTTCAGGTGCTCTCAGTCTCTTCATGATGGTGGTGACCCGCACAGCTTTCTGTGGGAGGAGGAGGAACAAACTGAGGGTGCTGTAACCTGAAAACTCGCTCAGCGAACATCAACTCTTATCGAGCTGCCTTAGCTGTTACGCAATGCTGCACTACTACACTTCCCTGCTCAAGAACCGTACAACTACTGCTGAACGCTGTGAAGACGACTTTCCTGGAAGAGAGAACAAAAGGGCTTACCTTCCATTTAGCTCTGGCAAAGTTCTTCTCTATTTGTGCACACACATTTTCCTTGATGTTCTTATCTGAAGCTGCACCTCCAGAGATCCTGTTGCAAAAAAACAGAGGAAAAATATGACTTCACAACAGAGCTTTATGCTTGTCCTCTCTTTGGATGCCACGGGCTGCTGCACACAGTATTACTCAATTTGTTGTTCATTTTATTGACTGGCAAACTTTTGCAGGAACTGTTTAACCTTTAAGGATTATTCTGATTCTTTTTCAGCATGGGCCTTTTTCTCCTAGTTTTCGTCCCTGTGAGAATTGATTTGTGGTCAAAATGTACACCATAGTTTGCTGGAAGTACCTCTGTCAAATGTCTCTAAGCAGAGCCGACAATCAGACTGAGAAAGCCATTAATACATGCCTCTTTAACAGCGGCATCACCAAGGGATGATCAGGGGAGCCATGGCCACCCCGATACAAACGCTGGCAGATTGTGAAAATAATCGAAAAATAATTAGAGGCCTCTGTGTGATGTTTTTAAACTTCAGTGGGTGCCCTAGGCGTCTAACTTTGTTGCCTGTAAGAAGATCTGGTACTGATGAACTACCTACTCAGCAGCAAACAGCTGGTGAAGTTAGTGGAGTATTTAGCAGCTGAAGAGCCAGGGGCCATATTCACAAACATCCTGAGAAAACTCTCACAGAACTAATTTAGCCCAAAAACTTCGAGCGAGAAGTCCTATCATAGAGGCGATTTAGGAAAATTCTCAGTGCAACTGGTGGCAGAGAGGGGACAGAAACTTTGACCTCAGTGAGTCCAAACACAAAGCGAGTGTCTAACTGTCGCGTAGCATTGTGTATCACGAGAGCTCTCTGTCCAAGCTGACTCAGTTAAATATGCACCTCTGTTACTTTGTTTAAACTAACTTCAGAGCTTTCAGCTGTTAGCTGGAGATCAGACCAGAGATGTAAATACTTGAAAAGATGTGTGAGTAGCCTACTTGCCATCATCCTATGTTTGTAATGTTTATTTTTAAATCAGAAAACAAGTTTTATATTATGACATTTACTGGAAATTAAAGTAAAAAAAAAAGCCAACAGAAAGTAATGTTAGCTTGTTTTTAGCGATGTCATTTACCATGGTCGAAACTTTCAGCTTCCTGGCGATATCCTTCCAGCCAGCTGACTCTGTGTTTAGGTTTTTTTGCGTATAAAAACTCCTCATTCAACTTCATTAATCAGAGAGTCGTCTTCCACTGCAGCGCTTTCAAATCCAACGACAGAAATAGACAACATTCGACGGAAGATAAGAAGATTTTAGAATAACTCATCGCCATGTCTCCTCTTGTCACCTCAAAAAGAAAAAAACAGCGTGCACTGCTCTCGCCGCGCCATCCGAATTTTGATCAGTAAATGACACACAGCCTAAAGACACTAGTTGTACCATTAGTAACTTTGAAAACATGGTTTTAAAGTAATTATGCTACAGTAAATTTCTCGTGCCTCTTTGTCTTCCCACCATTTTGTCCTCTGCTTAAGAAACTCTTAAGTCTCTCATGAGTCCTCCTGCCTACTTCAGTTTTTCACCCTAGAAGCTCTCTTAACTGCTAAAATGCTTTGTGAATAACTTTTACCTTTATCAGGATCTAGTCTTACTTTTAAGGTGAATTTCTTAGAAAATGTGATAATTCTAACAATGTTCTTAAAATGTGTTTGTTTGTTTGTTAATATGGCCCCAGATATTTACCTCAGGAGACCAAAAACAGAGCAAAAAGAGCGTGAATATTGGATCATTCATCTCGGTGGTAAACATAACTCCTTATGAAAGCTTAAGTTTCTCCATAACTGCTGGATGTTTAAATACAAAACTGTTTGCTAACAAGTTAACAATATCAACTTAAGGTTGATGATATGTTGAAATTGTGTTCACAGTTTATTTCTGCTGCTCCAAAGTGACTAAACAGTATGCTAGTACAGGTTTAGGTGTGTGTGTGTGTGTGTGTGTGTGTCTGTGTGTGTGCATATTAGCACCAAACACTAAATTTCACCAGAATGTCATTTCTTTTTTACATATCTGGTCATAAATTAAAGGATTGGACAAATAATTTCAATTTTGACCTTATGGTAGCACTAGATAAAAACTCAAGGGATAATTTTTAATGATCATATCAGTAAAAACAAATTGCTGGTGGTAAACATGATTGCCTATCCAATAATTGTCAGGACAGTTCAATAGTATTTATAAAATGCTAACCAAAATAAAAGTCACTAAGTCGCCACAGTCAGTGGAATAACCTACAAATGGTTTGGGACATAAGTCTGTAATAACTTACAGACTTATAATATCCGAGCGCCCATTAAAAGCAGCAATTAGCCGTTCAAGGTGAACTATTACGTTTCTCTAGGGCTGTACCTGACTCAGATTTACGCAAGTCGAATAGGATTTGGCTGTTCAATGAGAATATTCAACGATTCATTTCAATTTCCATACAAAGTTTTAAAGTTTGAATGGGCGCTGCAGGGTGTTCAGTGTGTCTGTCCAGAAGTACATTGCACAGAAAAAAATGACTGCTCGACTTGAAGCAATCTCAGTCAACTGAGGGTCTCCGACTGTTGATTTGAGTGAATGCAGCATTTTCAGATTAAGACGTGGAATATGCCAGTATTTTTTAATTCTTTGGACATCATTCAGAATATGTGTCTCCATTTGGGTTTTTACTGCAATTTGCAAAACACAACCTCTTGCCTGTTTACAGTCGCCTCTCTCTGATTCAGATTCATGCCCAAAAGAAAAGCCCTCACTTCATGCAAACACACCTTTTATACATAATAAAAGCTTTTTATATCAACATGTTTTTGGATATGCGGTGATATCTTAACGCGGACCTTTTCATGGTGGTTAAAAAATGAAAGAGAGAGGCTGTGTTTGCACAGTCAAACAAGTCTGCCACTTGTGAACAACATTGAAAAAATCCTCTTTTATAACACAAAGACAAAATGACAAGTGTTTCCAGCTGATCCACTTTTCCAAATTCTGGCAGGCATTTTACGTTGATCGGAGTATGTGCAGCTGCATATCAACAAGATTATTAGTGCAATATTAATTTTCATTAGCCTTGTAAACAGTTAGTTTAGTTTTTTCAAAATAAGGGCAGTAACCTGAATTTCCTGTGCATGTAAACAAAGTCACTGTGGTTTTAAAGGATGCATCAAACAAGAAAGAAAGTCTGCTCTTTTGCAGTTGTTTTGATCACATGGATACAGTCTGATCATACTGCTCTTGTTTTAATAGTCTGCACAATATATCAAAGCTCTGCGGCTTACCATTCATGGTTTATCGCCTCCTGGGCTGTCAGTCTCTGGTCTTGATCCACCTCCATCAGACGAGCAACCAGACTCTTAGCTGTCAGAGAAAAATCACAGAGGAAACTCAACAAAAAAGGTTTTTTTCCCCTGTTATAAATATGACGTGTGTGGCCACTCTACGGGTACGAAAGGAGAAAACCTTGATTTGAAATGTTTACCCAGCAAGCTGTCATTGTGTTCATTCAGTGTTGACTTTATCCTGAAAGTACCTGAATCTGAGATTTCATCCCAGTATGGAGAGTCAAACTCATAATCGCCTGCCAGGATCTTTCGGAACAGGTTCTTGTCATGGTTTTCATAATCATCGTCGTCGGTTTCATCGTAGAAAGGAGGATTGCCTGACAGCCTGCGGTGGCAAAGGAGAAAAGAACACAAGGAGTCAAAAACAGCTACATATAATAAACAAGGCTTGTTTTGTAATATAACATGATGTATAGCATTTACCAATATCACCCAGTGAGTTTACATAGGGTGCAGAGCCTTCAAAAATGTCTGTCTTATGTTTAGAATAATAATCTTCTGTCTGTATGTCTCATGTCAGGACTCACAGTATGTACATGATGACACCTGTTGCCCAGCAGTCCACAGGCCGGCCATACCGCTGTCTGCCAACCACCTCTGGAGCTGCACAAGAGCACAGAAACATCATCGAAATCTCTGAGATTTAAAGCCACCACAAGCTGCCACATCACATTCTCCACAATGTCTTACTTGCTACTTGGCAAATTAATATTCTCACCCAGGTACTCTGGTGTCCCACAGGGGTCTTTGATTAGTCCGTTCTCCAGCTTGGCAAGATGGAAGTCGCTGATGACGATTTTAGAGTGCTTCAGGCGATTGTAGTAAACCAAGTTCTCCAGCTAAAAGGTAGCATATTACAATGACAACACTTGATATAATATTCATGATTAAGGTCTTTAATTCTCATAGTTAATCATCTGGTGAACGTTCAGGAGGTCAAATTTCAGTTGTGAGGTCATTTTCTGACAGAAATATAATGAGGAGACTGAAAACATCAAAAAGTTTAATTATCCAGTGAAGAATGAAAGAAACCACGAGCCACATTCAGTTTAGTTTTGTCATTTCATTGTGATGGGACGAAAGCTAAATACCTCAACCAAGTTTGACGTATTGCATTTATTTTCATTTATGCTGAAATTTCCATACAGGGAGAGAAGTAGCAAGATGAAGAAGTTAATCCACTTTTGCCATGAAAAATAATCATACGGCAACCGCCTTTTCCTCTATTAGTTGTTTATCATCCTAAATCTGTATATGTATATATGTATATGTATGACTAAGGGCTGTATTTACGTGAACCCTGTGGCGCAGATTGCAAACACGTATGTCCTGCTCTGTGTGTCGTGGTGTGCTGAGGTATTTCCGTGGCTAGGCTCCTGTGGCGCTCATGAGTACAGGGATCAGAAAGAATATATCATCTGCATCACAGGTTGTTGTATCAGAGGGTGCGACACTCACAACCAATCACATTAACTACTTCTACACATGGGCAGATTATGAGACAATATGATATGACAGATATGCAAAGGGCCCCACCATCTCTCCTGCATAGGAGCGAGACACAGACTTTGTGGGGGTTTTGTGTCTCTTTGTAGTCATTATGCATCTTTTTGTGCTTTTGTCTCTCTTTGTTGTCATTTTGTGTCTCCTTGTCGTTCTTTTGTGTCTCTTTGTAGTTATTTTGTGGCTCTTTGCAGATCCTCTACATCTCTCTGAGGACATTTTGAATCTCCTCCTGAGCAGTATGTGTTTATTTCAGGGACATTTTCCAAGTGAAGGCCTGGAGGCCCCCAGGCACTTTGAGCCCCTGGGCCCATGTCTAATAGGCCTGTTCAGTAATTTATCCACGCTTCTTCACTACCACTACGGAGCTCTACAAATCACGACGCACTGCCAGTTTGGGAATCTTGTGGAGAGTTCTCAGAGAAACGTATTATTTCGTTATTTGCAGAATTTCAAATAAGAGTACAGCAGCTGCATGATGTCCCCTTTGAAGTGAATTCACTTTTTTGGACATTTGAAGTCATATGGTCATCAGGTTTTCAGTGTGTGATAGTAAGTGATTTTATTTTTTTAACAATGGTCTGTAAAATAACCATCTAAATACAATCACGGTGCCATCTATAGTCCCAATGATGAAAATGTAAAAAATGTGGTCTAGTTCCTTTACGTTGTATTTCTTTTGTCTCTGTAATATTTTTTTTCATTCGGTTAGTTATCAGGGTTTTACTCGCAAAAATAATTTCTGTGGGAACAAAGTATCTGATCCTTTAATCTTCATATTAAACGCGACATGAAAGTGATTCTGGTAATGATCCACAAATAAATGAGGTTTTTTAAAAAAAACACAATTGGTTTTTGTTTCTGTGCATGAGGAAAAGTGAGGATGTCTGTATAAACTTTCAAAGCAATTTATCCTGTAGATGTTGAGACATTTAAGTCTGGACCAAAGATGTGGACCGACAAACAGACATCACAATCCCTAAAAATGAAAATCAGCCCAGACAGATTGTGGCCAAACACAATATTAACATAACACTTCTGTATGAGCTTTTGTGAGCGTGCTGTGTAAGTCACGGCCGACATTATCTGCTAGTTTATGATCTTAAGTTATTTTTTCCCCCCCAAACTGAGGTTTATTGTTGAAGCAGCTGATCACAGCACAGAACAGTAAGAGTAGTTTTGGGTTTCTGGTGAAAAGACATTTATAGCTGTCTAACAGCTTAAATTTCACTGTCAAGCTTTTCAGATTCTAAAGTTTCTTTTAATGACATTTTGAACACTACAGTTGCAGCATATAACCTTTTCTTGTTGACATTTTTTTTAAAAAATAAAAGTGGCTAAATAAATTGAACTCCTCTACATAGAGATCAGCTTTTTTGCTTAGGTTGAAGCTGTGTTTTATGAAAATGACTTTGGTCAAAAACTGCTCAAACTGTAACTATATCCACACAGAATTGCATGAGACAAATGATCTGTTAATAAGACCCGCATGTGAACGAAAACAACCATTACGAGCCTAAGAGTCTTTGACACAGCTGTCAATCACTGCTCATGAACTGTAGTCAGACTGTCAAACCAAGCAGCACTGATCAATTATTGATCAAGATTCAGTTGCTGCGTTGCCTAGTCCTATCTCAAATGTTTTTAGAAATCTATTTTAGTGCACTGTTCAGCTGTAAAATAAGAATGTTTGTGACCTAGATGCTGTCGGCTCACCTGCCAGAGCAAATGTTCTCTTTTAATAGCTTAACAGAGCAATAAATTATATCTCTGAAAACATTTGAGGTGAGAAATAGGCAATGCAGTAACAGAAAATTAATTCAGAATTATAAAGCACTACCTTCAGTCTGACCACAGTTCGCAAGCAGTGAATGACATAATTGACAGCTGCACTAGACTCCTTGACTCTGATTGGTTGTTTCCCGTAACCACAGTAGATAGTGAATGCCGTCAGAATTACAAGTGTGGGAAAAGGAACCTGATTTTTTTCCCACAGAAAAGTCTCGTGCATTTCTGTGTTGAAATAGTGACAACTGAAACTGACACTGTGTTCTCAACAGAGTAGTGACAATTTCAGCATATATGACAAAAATTAACCAACTATATATTTAGCAGTGAGGCGTCTTGTGTACTTCTGCCTGCTAATCCTGCACCGCTGTAGCGCGTTACCTTGAGGTTTCTGTGGACGATATGCAGGGAGTGAAGATAGGCAACAGCCTCCAACACCTGGCGCACCACGTTGCTGGTGTCTCGCTCCGAGTAGTAACCTTGGTCCAGGATCCAGTCAAATACCTCTCTCCCTGTTGCGCTGTGGTAAAGGAAGACCAATAATGTGTTATGTGTCTAAGTGTGTGAAGGCACACACAGTGAAACTGCACTGTTATCAGTTTAAATCTGAGAACTTTCTGTCATACCCTATTCTCTCCACGCGTCCATCTGCTTTCTACTGTCAACTACTCAGGCAAGGGCAAAAGAAAAGAGGTATAATAGACACCTCGAATTGTAATTTCACATGCATGTTTATGGTGAAATGTTAATGTTCCACGAAAAAAAAACCAACGTTTTTTTACGAGACTACACAACACACCCCACCTGTCAAAAGGAAATGGTTTTAATCATTTCCCCAGAGATGTTTCGCTTGTGTTTCATCATTTTCTTCCCAACCAGAATTCCTAAACCCACAAATCAAGTGTCCTCGAAGGACGAGAACAAGTATCGCACATTTAGCATATCCATGGAAATGGATCAAATTCCCCAAGAACACATGCTGATGAGAATGGAGCAGCTAGCAGGCAATGATATCTGAATACCAAATGAGTAGAGTTCAGAGCCGTTCTCATATCTGCAGGGCCTCAGGCTACAACAGCTCATTCCCCACGAGTGTATAATCAACACATACAGTTCAGCAGGCCTGAGCTACTGCAGAGACAGGCAGAGAGCCTTTTCCCCCGGCTCATCAGACATCTGAACTCACAGTTCAAGGAAGAGGAAGTACTCTTTTTTGGTCTCGAAGACATCCACCAGTTGAAGAATATTGGGATGCTTCACCCTGAGGAGATGTGGCACAAAGCACAAGACAGAGAGAGAAACAAAAACAGAGTCAGGAGTCATACAGGAGGTGACGTCAGCATCATGCATTCAGTTAGGGAAATAATGTAAAGACCTGCTTCAGTGCTCATGAGTAACACACTGCTGTCGTCACGGAGACGGAGAGAGGACGCACGATCAGTTACCTTTATTTCACAACACTGAGATCTGCATGTTCAACTGGCCATCCATAAATAACCAGATGTGTGTAATCTGATGCATCCATGTGGGCATAAAAACAACCATACAGCAGCAGGAACATACATGAACATTCACGGAGTAGCTCAACAATCACAGCATCAGCTGGGAAACTGAAATGTGAATTTGGTCCATTAAGGTACATTATGTGAGTGTTGTTTTTGCCTTTAAAAAAAACAACAAAAAACATCCTGCTTTCATGACTGTTCTTACAAAAAAAAAAAAAAACTGTACCGGACATGTAAAAATGTCCAAAAGGACTAAATCTGTGTCTGAAAATGTCTCTTCATTCATAAAAGGCTCAATAAGTCACTTAATGACTAGAAAATTGAGATTTGGGCATTTATTTGTTATCATTTTGCGTCACCGCTGACAGGTACAGTGTTGCATAACTATAATTTACATGTGTGTTACATCAGGAGCCAAGGACGAGCATTGCACTACGGGGCTTTTAGCAAAAAAATAGTGCACATTCTTTCAAGAAAATTCAGACCTTGAAATAAAATGGCAGAATGTAAATGTTGCAAAGCAGGAAGCAAATTCAGAGATTTTGGACACACAGTAGCGTTGTTTACCACAGCTACATGTGACAATGGTATTATTTCTCTACAATCAATCTGGTGTTTTCTGCTGCAATCACATATAGATGAGCAGAGCACAATGTCATTTTTTGCAATCTCACAAGTGTGAGTGCACTTCTGATAAACACATTTTTTTTCTTTCTTTCCCAAGGGATTGAACTGTTAATTTAAGTATTGCCTGTGTAAAAAAATCTTGCACACTATTAAAGACTCCCCTCAAGACATATTTTAAAGGAATAATTTAAGATTTTTAAGACCCACAAAATGACAATCTATTAGTAATGCTGTGTTACCATGAATTTATGTTTTTCTCAAGCGCCAGCAAAACTATATCAAAACATCCGTTTACAAACTCTCACACAAATTCTGCAGCACAATCAGTCTCACTTATCCAGTCGCATGCTCAGTACTTCCCAAACACAAGCACTTTCTCTAAAAACGTACTTTTTAAAACTGAACTGAAAGTTCAACTTATCTACGCTTTCCTAAAAGCCAGACTACAGTACTAAGATTTTTGTTTTTTGAACAAAAAATGCACGTGAAAATCAGCCCAGATACTGCGGGATAAATGAAACTTGGCTGATGCTGCAGAATTTGTGTGAGAGTTTGTCAAAGGATGTTTCGATAGAGCTTTGCTAAATTTTCTTCATAAATTCATGGTAACATGGTTTGACTAATTGATATATAAATGGTCATTTTGTGGGCGAAGTATTCTTCTGAGATGTAGGAAGCCTCTGCTTGGGAAAAAAAAAATAGTGTCTCACATTTTTACATCATAAGAAATTCTTAAAATAACGCACTTTACTGTGAATATCTTTGCATTCAACTGAGATTTTAATAGATCTCAGGTAAACTTTTGCCTTCAGCAGAGGACTGTGAAAACAGCCTTCTAGTGTTAAACTCAGCACATAAACAACATCCAAGTTAATGAAAAGAAAAACACATTTAGAAGTTGGGGGGGGGGTCTTTAGATCAATGGTAAGAAAAACTCTTGACTGCAAAGAAACTAAATTGTCTGTACAAATGATTGACAGTGAGCAGGATTTTTTTTGGTTCATTCCAAGTAACAGCCATCAAAAATGTATGGAGATTAATACTTGAATAAGCATCTCTTTTTTAATGGCTGCATCCAAGCATTTTATATTCAAGACTGCATTTGATGTTTTTGCCCGCAATTATTCACAGCCTTTGACATGTCATCATATCTGATTATTCACTCACACCCCCCACTGATGATTAAACCATTAAAAACAGGAGCAGTGCACATCCCTGTTACTGAGGTGTCTGAAGTGTAATTTTCAGAGGATTATGAGTTCATGTTTTGAAAGGCTTCTTATAAAGAAATCACACTTTCATATTCATCTTGCTCCCCTGCCTTTGCTGTCAGCCACAAATTGTTTGATAAGGGCCACGTTATGCTAATGTGCATTTTACCTGAAAGTTAGATCATCACAGAGAAGTTGAGATAAACACAGTTCTTAGAAATAGTGGCTGTGTGTGATCGCTCAGCAAAATGAGGTTTGCTCGCTTATTAAAGCAAGCATCACCATTTGTTTCCTCTTCTGTTTTTTTGTTTTTGTTTCAAATACTGTTGTTGTCTGTGAAATTAGTATTTAAGACGATGAAATAGGGAAAACAAAAAAGAACTTGACAGTCTCATCACAAAACTGATCGTGCACTATTTTACCAGAGATTTAGACTCCAGAGAACATGAACCACAATAAACAACTTACATCTTTAAGATGAGGATCTCATTTTTCGCAGCCTTGCGGACTTTCCGTCCATCCTTTTTCAGGAACTTTTTACACGTGTACATTTTCATCGTAGTTTTGTCCTTGGCCCTGAATATCTCACAGAACTCCTCCCTGAAAAAAAAAGCATTTTATGGCAATTAAGGTTTATTTACAACAACACAAACACAGATCAAATGTCAGGAAGCTGTTGAGATACTCACGATTTAACAATCTGACCCAGGTCATATTTATCTGTCACATCCGAAGGATTGTTATAATCCTTCTTCTCCCCGATTGTTAAACAGCCAAATGGCATGGCCACGACTGACCTGCGGAGACAGACAAGGAGAGAGTGGATGAATAATAACACTTTCATTAATCTATCAGGGTGTGATGTCCTGGCGTCACACCTAGCTGATGATTTCTCTTCAATATGGCGTCACACTGTGCCATAATATTACACTCGATGATGACTTGGCAAAAAAACACGGCCCTCCCTCAGACATAAAGAATAGCTCCAGTTGTGCTGAGGAAGCCTTTCAAAAGTTAAAGAGCCACCAGAGGCTGTATCATTGCAGTGGATTGTTTCACTTACTGTAACTCAGCCTTTCATGGTCTTGCGTTAATAAAGGGTAGAGCCAAAGAGGGATCTGCTGCAGCGGCTCAGCTTCATGCTAATATCTAACTTATATAAGTAAGAAAACAGTGAGGGGATGTTTTTGCTGTGAAGCAGAAGTTTGGCCTGGATGTGTCAGTGCTTCTCTGCGGGGTGAAAGTTGCAAACCATTAGGGTCAAGGAGCAAAAGGAGAAGCAGCTAATGTGGTCCGAGAGCCCAGCGAGGCGACCGCAGCAACATGTGAAGCATTTCCAATCAAGAGCAGGAGCCAGTAATTACAGGCACAACACCCCAGCACTCTGAGAGGATTTAGAGTGCTTCACAAGCTCTGCAACAACACTCGAACACCTAATTGTGCTCTCTGTGTGTCTCTCAAATATATCATGGAGTGAAATTTCAGACCAGCCTTTACTGCAGTTTTTTTTTTTTTGTACTCGGAATTAAAGGTATTTTTATTCAGCTTAGTTAGAGTCATTGTTATTGTGTTTCAAGGGAAGTGAAGAGTTTCTTTTTTTCCCCTGTCCCCGTGCTGTCAAGTCAAAAAACAGAGACATCAAAACATGTAGAAAACGAACAGCTTTTGGAGCGTGCAACAAGGCAGCATTCATAGTCACCTGCAGCGTGTTTGTGTGTGAGTGCACTGTGTGAATGATTCGTGTCTAACAGTACAGTCTGTACAATGCTGATGGAGAAATCCACACGCTTAATGTCTCCGCGGCTTATTTATATGTTTGAGTTGGAAAATCTAATAACAGTATATCAGCTGATTTCTTTTGTTATTTTTATTTTTTATGAAATTTCTTAAAGATCCACTCAAAATATGTTTCTCATGTTTACATCCCCCCAAATGTCTGACCTGAACATATTGACTTGTTTCTTTGCAAAGTTTGTCACTATGGGGTTTTCACACAAAGTCCCAAAGATGGTTTCTGTCAGTTTAGGTAGTTCCTATCACCGTGATTGTGTTCACGTGTTTGTTTTCCTTGTGTTTTGTTTTAATCAGTTATTTGAGTGCTATAAAAAGGGGATCTAACATACTGATTGGCAGCTGTGTGTGCCAATCGATGTGCTCACGGTGAATTGCATTTCTCTTGACTGGAAGCTCCATTTTTGATTGTTACAAGTGTCTTAATATTGGCAAAAAAAAAATTGAATGTGGAGGCTCATGCACACCTTAAAAAACATGTAGACAGGTGCATAGGTGAAGAAAAGAGAATTCCTGCACACTGTCCTATTACTTTCAATAAACTTTGTTAACCAAAAAACGTTTTGTTCTTCAGACCTTCATCTGGTTAAGTAACAAAACAAAGAACACTTGAAAACACGTATAGATAACGCCTACTCAGGCGACAGCAATCAGAGGTCATGAGCTGAAATAGCAATCAGTCTGAGAGTCTGCATGCTTTTAGCCTAATAGAAGCAAATGAATATTGGCCAACTACTGATATCATCAGATTCAACACTAAACAACAAGGTGTAACAACTGCCTTCTCAATGTGAGTAAATTTGTTTTGGAAGAAAATCACTTGCAAAACAAACAAACAAACAAACAAAAAAAGCAAGTAAAAGGCAAGTGGGATCTGATACAACAAGTAAGTGTGTGATCAAATGTTCTGTTTCAAATCCCTGGACAGATTTGGGAAATCTGGAAGGAAAACAGTTGTTGCATCTCTCAACAACTACTGATGTGTCCCTGTATAAGGCACTAAGCCAATAACACTGCTCAGGCGGGTACAGTAAACACTGCAGCCTCACTGACTCGTTCTGAAATGTGAAGCTGCTTTAAAGGTAAAGCAGGGCAGAGTGCTAAACGACGACTGCACAGCAAAATTTCTCCAGATGAATAAAGGGTAAAAAAATATTTATTTCCCAGCCACACAGCATCCATCTGCGCCAACAGTCTGGGTGATAGATGTCAACACGTAAATGAGAGCAGCATGCATAAGAAGTATAGCATTATGTGTAAGAAGGGCAATCTGTTCACTGTAGCTCCACAAACGGACTCGTAATCCAATCTAAGTGGACGTGGCTCTGCGCTGAGGCGTCTCAAATTGCCGAGAGAAAACTGTGCTCGCTCTGAACTTCTTTTCTCATCTGAGTCTGTGTTGTGTAGTCAGTGTGAGGAGAGGGGCTGACCTTTCCTGGCTGTGCTCTCACTCTCAATATACTTTACATGTCTCTCTGTGGTAAGTACTTTGGCTCAGTGAAGTTATGCTGCAAAGAAGAAAGGAAGGTTCTGCAGGGCCAGTGGCTTAAATGGAGGTAATTCTGTCTGGCAGAGGCAAGGCATTAGGAAGCATGTCAAGAAAAATCTATATCACACTCGAAAACATTCATATTCTGGAAGTAGCTATAACAGTCCACAAGAGAGTCGTTGCATTGTGAAGAGGGGAAATAGACCAGAGGAGAAGAAAGTGAAAGAGCAGCTCCGATAATGATGAAATCTAATAAATCTGATGAAGAAATCCATCTGATAACAGAGCCTTTGTGGTTTTGGAGAAACTCTCTGAGCCCAGTCAGTTGAGATCTTTTTTTTTTTTTTACAGGATCATGATGAACCTATAAAATAAAAGGCAGAATACGGAGAGAGGAATATTCACAAAGAGATCCAAAGCCAGATCAGTTCAGAAAAATCTGAAGGTGCGAAATATCTGTCTGCTGCTATATTAAAAAAAAAAAAAAACTAAACAAAAACGTGTGACATCCTGTAATGGATGAAGAATTTGTGAAGCATTTCAAGTGGAAAGAGCAGGATGCAGGCAGGATCATATAACGGAGGCTGCATAATGGGCCCATTTGGACCCGACCACCATTAGCAACATTCAGGCATTATCACTCCATATTCTGACTGTTATCTGCCCTTCCAGAGCACCGATCGATGGCCCTCGGTGCTTTATGGCCCACTGTGTGACCTGGGTCTGCCAGTCGGGCCACCCTGCCGTATCATCACTGATTTAATGCAGACGTAGTGAAGATTTACAGGACAGAAGATGGATAGTGATAAAGATCTTGGGCTTAGGCGAGTGCAGCGCCTCCCCCAACCGGGCGAACCGATGAGCAAATTAGGTTTTCCTTGTGCTGGTTAAAATCGATGAGACACTCTTGTAGTGCTTGTGTCTGGGTGAAGCTTACGATAAGGCTAAATGCACTGTGTCAAGACTTTTTAACGTAGCAATAAGGGGGATTACTTTAGCAGGTATAATGTTGGGCTACAGCTCGGGGAGATGACTGGATTCTGTTTGGTTTGGTAAGCTTTTACGTACGTGAGTGAGCAGCCGTTTGCACTAATCCCACCATGAAATTCCTCAGTGACAGAGAAGTGATTCCTTTTTTTTTAGAATCTTTCATTCACTCTTTAGTTTTAGACTCTAGTAATGACACTCTTTTAGCCCCTGTCGCCCCCCCCCGCCCCCAAGTGCCCCCCCCCCCCCCCCAGCTTGGCAGACATTAAATAAGGATGCACAGTGAAGATCAGGCCCCATGCATCACACTTGTGCTGACTGTAGGCCATTACAGATTTACTGAGGTGAACCTAAGCAGTGCTGAGCCTCAACAATTATGTACAAACTATATTTTACATGGACAACATCAGCAAGATATAAAATATGATGAAATAAAATATGCCTTATTAAATGTGCAGTACATCATTTTGATGGATGATCAGTTTTCACTACATGCTCTTCATCCTAAGGTACCATTAAAGCTCGAGTGCGAGACAGCCCTCGCCAAACAAGTTCACACGATGCTGATCAAGGCTATCGTTGCAGGGAGAGCTCTCTGTGTTAGCAACAGCAGTGTGATGGAGTTTTGGCGTTTGGTGTCTACGGCGACTTTCTCGTGCAGGCGCACCGAATGTGGTGTGTTTTATATCAACCAGACAAAGCAAGTGGGAAGAGGGATTTTATTGTCTTTGTCTTTTTACTTGATTTAAATGTCTTTTTACTATATCTTAGTTAGGAATCTGGCAATATGAAAGTTACTTATCTTGAGCCCGTATAAATTATCCATTGCAGCGTTTACAGAGTTAATGTTCAACTGGCAAATTTTCTGTATTTGAGTCCAAGCCACAGTAATATGGGCTGCTCTAATTACAAATCAGAAATCCTAAATGTGGCCTTCTACAATCTGAAATGAATATTAGGCCAACGGATGAACACTGAAATGATTATTAGGGTTTGTGATGGTGCACAGAATTCACAGTTCAGTTTGATGCAACATTGTGGTGAAAAAAAGTAGAAATGCCAGAGAAACGTCCATATTTTTTTAATTGTTTATTGTAGTGTAGTTTAATTCATTTATATATGAAAACTAACATCATAAGGTATGATCTTTTATTACTTTGAATAAAGACTGAGTCTTTTTAGCAGCATACAAAACAAAAACAGCTCCTTTAACAATATAAGTGGTGTACTGTAGTTATAAACAAATACAAAAAAAGAAGCAATTCTTTTTTCTTCTATTATACCAGAGAATGTTTTTTTTGTTGTTTTTTTTTAAAATCTAAATATTTTAAAACTAGCATCATAATTTGTCCTTTAGGTTTGGGTTTTTTTTTGTTTAAACAAAGAATTATAGTCTAGCTGACATGGGTCCAAGAGGGGAAGTTGTAACTGGGCTCTAATACATTAAGCAGGTTCGTAAAACCTGTGTTTTCCACAACAGAGTTGGGTTTCATTTCTGCGCCTCTAAATGTACCAATCGTCTGAATCAGTTGGGATTGAAAGTATTTTTCCTTTAGAATAATCAACATCACAACTCAAGAGGCTGGAAAAAAGAAAAAGAGAGTCACAAAGGAGAAAAAAAAACAACTAACAAACCAAGACCCAAAAGAAAAATAAAATAAAGAAATGAATAAATAAATAAGTGAAGTAGATAAGGGGAGAATTGGGAGACTTGTCAGGGAGTTTAACATTGTTATTTATTGGAGTAAATGTACTGATTACAGAGGAAAACATTATTTTAAACACAATTTAAGCTGTATGTTTTATTTTCCAAATATAATAGGACAGTTCAACGCATGGTGCAGTTTGTAAAGCGTGCCTGTTCAACATAAATAAGTAATACTGTTACACTCCTAATAATTATCTTGGATTTCTTTAGCTAATAGCAAAGATTTGGGGATTTTAAGAAACATTCAGGGCTGAAGTCCCAGAGGTCATGCCGCTGCTCTGCCTATGCTTTACTGTTTTGGTTTAGGCAGTTATTAAAAGCTCTGACTGTATGTATTAATTGGTAAAGTAATACTAATAATCATAATAATAATAATAATAATTGTACTTTAAATTTGATGTGAGCATTTTGTCACACTGCAGCTCTGTGTTGACTCCCCTGAGCACTCTCCATTCTGGAGTGTTTTGAACAAACTAGTAATTTTGTTTTGACAAGGCTCAGCTGAGACATCTAAAACACCATCTCTCCCTCTCTGTACAGCTCAGGTCTGGGGATTGGTTGGAGCCTCAGACCCACAAGGACAAACTCACCAGCTATTAGGAAATAAACATCTTTGACATTCATCTTCTTTCATCCCCGCTGATCTCCTGGAATTGCTCAAGAGACTGCGATAGCACTTTGCCTTGAGCTGAAAGGAGGAGATAAGGTCAACCAAGATGGGCATGGTGACAATTCTGAAAGTCTTAACAGAGATCAGTGCGAGAAAGATGCTCAAATGGTTGCCTCTTGCTATCACTGCCTGCAAGGAAAGTTGCGAGGAAACAGTGCAGGGATGCTTATTAAAGTGGAAGCCAACATGAGGACTGCAGGATGATAGAAAACAAGAAAACAAGTTCCTGCTGGGCTTGTGCACATCAGCTCTGTCTTGACTTGAAAGCCTTTAACTTAGGCGACGCTGAAAGCAAACTAGGGTCAAGTAATAGAGCTTTTAAATAATACATGGTCTACAGTCACACTTTGAGTTTCAGTAAGGTTTCAATCGCACCAGGATGTTTATGTAACAGGCTCGACCAGGCTCTGCAATCTGATTGTGATTCTGACCGTGAATGCAGAGCTGACACTATGTTCAGACAGCAGACAGCTTCCACCTGTGTTTTGAAATATGATTTATTAAGATGTATTTTAAATTCCAGCCACATGGAGGACTGTTTGTGGCATTTTCTGGCTGTTCACAAGATGTTTGTCCAACAAGATTTCAGTTTATTGGGGAGGAATGAAACTCTATCATTAACTCTGTCTTTAGTATTTGCTTGTAGCGTCTCCTCAGTTCTAATTTATTTATTTTTTTATGATGACATCAATTTGTAGCGTAAAAGGTGAACATTTGACCCTGATCTGCGAGGTTAGACTGAGCTGCAATGTTAGCGCTTTGTGTATTGAGACACAAAAATGTACCAAAATGATGTGAATCTCATTTAGCATGACTTAATTTGATGTGAAATATCGAAAGAGGTGCAGGTATGAACATGGCATTTTGGAGGCGTGATTTTAAAGACACCATGATTTTTGAACAAATCACTTTGAGGTCAAATGTTAACACATCAGAGAAGTGCAAGGTGTAAAAGATGTGCAGGCTTTGGGAATGAAGCCACAGTCCAATAAGTCATTTAAATGACATAGAGGCAGCACAGCATACAACTGCAACACAACTATGGAGCCATTATCGCAGCAGACTATTTGCACGTGTGTGAAGAGTTGTATAATTATATCTCAATCCAGGAGTGCATTATCAGATTTTTAAATGTGTAAAAGTCTCTAAATGCAAAATGAACTTTGTGAATGTGTACAGGAATCTGCAAATGTGTATTCAGAATCTGTGTGTACATAATCAGATTTAGAAATGTGTTAAAAAAAAAATATTTAAAAAACTCCAAATCAGATTTGCAAGTGTACTGAGATTTGTAAATCAGCGCCAGATGAGAGACAGACATCGTGCACCCCAAAGCTTCTCCACTTACAGGCTGGTACCAAAAACAGTTTTGGTCTCTATAGCTAATTTCTCCATTCTTGACAACTGTATGGGGGTAAAATTTTTTTATAACTCACCTGTTTACATTTTATAAAAGCCTCAAGTTATGCAAAAATAAGGGTGTGGCCTCTTTGAGTGACAGATGTCTGCTGATTTTGATCTCAGCTTCTCAGTCAGACCCCGCCGTGCTCTTCAACAGCTCCAGCCTATTGTTTAAATATGGTCATTTCTAACTCCAACATTCAAGATGGGAGCGGCCAAATGCCAAACATTAGGCTTCAAATCCAGAGTCCACATCGCAGTAAGCTATATCCATTTTTATGCAGTCTATGTTGTCCCCACATGGACTGAGATAAAGTTAGAAAACCCTGCTACAGTTCTGCTACAATAATGGCCCCATACACATCTGTGTAACTGATTTAGATATATGTAATTCTGCATTTGTAGCTATTCTGCTCAGAAAGTACAACAAGCAAATAATATGAATGTGCTAATGAATGTTATTGCTTTCCACACAGTAACAGTAAAACCCCATTAATCTCAAAGCTGTCCAACTCTGAGTGAACTTTTATGGATGAAGGGCTGAACCAAGGGCCAAAGGAATCCATTAGTGCCGAGATTTGCTCTATGAAACGGTACACTCAAGGTGCTATATTGATGTTATGCAATAAATCTAAATCTGTCTGTGCATGACCCTGGCAGTGCCTCTGACAACAGAGCACTGTTCCCTGAATATTTCTGTGTAATCAGTAGAAACTGGCACTCAGGAAGACCGAATCAGAGTGCTTTATATGTATATTATTTCACAGTATATGGCATAAACTGCATTAATTCAGTGATGATTCAGTGTATTCATGAAAGCACCTCTCAGGAACTCACTGGGGAAGAAGAAACATTCTGCAACATCACCGCATCGCCTCATTACTACAACTCACAAGAATTACGTCTTCTTCCATTTGACTTTAAGGGGAAATGGCTTCTTGGAAATGTTGACATAAAAGTTTGCACATGCTGTCTCAGAGGGGTTTTACCACACTAATTAAAGTTGCATTGCAGCATATTAGGCTTGCTGTTTCAACCTTTGCAGGGCCAGCAGAGGAGCGGGGAGCTGAGAGGTCTATAACAAGAGGAGACGAGCGGGAAGACAACAGCAGTATGGAATTAAATGAAGAGAGAGGGAAAGTTGCACCAATCGGCAGCATGTGAATGGTGGCAAAGGTTTTTTAAAAATGGGTGCATAGACAATTCAATTAATTATTCATGGCTGACAGTCTCCTTTTCCACAGTGTGTCTCACTGGGCCTGCGGTTCGTGTCTTTCTTGTATCGAGGAATCGCTGTGTCCCCGGGCGCTTTCTTAACAGTGTGCTAGGAGCAGAAGCATGCCAGCTCTGGCACTACTGTAATAAATACCAGCCATCTCTCCTCAGCCCTCCTCTAATCCCAGTTCAGTGCACTGCACTGCTTGTCCACGTCAGCCTCACACACAGTGAATCTCTCAAGAATCCATTACATTTGATTGCCAGACATCGCTGAGAATTGGAGGCTTTGCAAACTACCTTTTTCGTGCAGACTTATTCAAGGCCAAGGTCCCTAATCATTCAGCCTCCTTTGGAGAATGATCACAATCACGCTCTATGGGCCGTCATTCATTCAAACAAAGCTCTGTAACTGACTCATTGCCGCATTCGTCACTGAGTGAGAAAACACTGCAGTGGCTTCTTCAGCAGCTGAAGTGAGCTTGAGAAAATCCTCTTCTCAGCTCCGCTTCCTTCCCAATTCTTTCCGTCTTCTAGTGCCATCACTCTCTCACAGTCACACTCGGAGCCCCTTGATGGCGAATCACTTGCCACAACAGCACCAAAGGCTTCACCTTGCTCTTTGCAACAATCACAGGGAAAATGACAGCCCCGTCTTACAACAGCTTCTAAAGTGGAGGCGACACTGCAGGATCATGTCACACATATTGTACAGTCTCAGTTCCCCTCGCTGGTATTTCACCCGCCCTCCAAGGACTAGCAGACTGGCCTTTCTACACCTGCTGCCCATTATTTCTCTGCTCCAGAGCGGGGGACACAAAAAGCACAGCCTTAATTAGGCAGGGCAGTACACAGGAACTTTTGTTATCAACTATACTCGTGTGATTACAAAGCCAGTGAACAGCTGCTCAGAGCCTGTGCGCATTACGACCCCAGGAAGCATTGTCTGAGAACTAACTAACAGGACAGCAACACGCAGTAGCTGCTCGTAGTGCCTTTGCTCAGTATATTTTGGCAAAAATTACAGATTAAGTACAGCTGACAAGAACTGACTTTAAAACTTGAAACACAATTGTCCACTATATGCCTATGACTGCAAAGAAACAACAATATTTCTCCACATTTAGCTCTAAAACGTGATTAAAAAGAGGTGTGGATTTTTCAAAGTACCTTTTTAATCACTTTGTCAGATTTATTCTTTTGTGAAAAATATGTTCAAGAATATGTCACTGTAAAATAAAAATGTTCAAATCTAGATATTAAATGTTAAATCTAAATGTTGGATATCAAATTTAAATGTTGAAAGTTAAATGTAAATGGTATATTTTATATCTAAATGGGTCTGTGTATCATCCGTTCATTCAATTCTGTCTAGCAGTAAAGCAGTTAAAGTTTTTGTTTTTCTGTAGAAACCAAATATTGAAAAATAAATAAATAAACTAAAACTAAAAATAACTATTCAAATTTAAGTTATCCTTTTTTATTTATTTTTTTTCTTAATTCTGATTGTGTCATTCTGCTGCGACTCTGCACTTCGTGCACGGGCCGTTAGAAGAGTGATGCTTTAAGGATTAAGGAAATGATTATTGAGAAGATTTAAGAAATATTTACAGTATTACCAGACCGAGGTCACCAACTTTGCGTACGCCTGGGTGTAACTTTTATGCACAGTTTGGAGCAGCCGTAAGCTGTAAAGTGAAACAAGTATCCATGGTAACGAAAGCAGCACACACCCAAAAAAGTGAAGAGGATGGCAGTACGTCGTGTGTATCTCATTAAATGGATTGTTGTGGATTTTTGAAGTGGGGCTGTATGAAATACTTATGTACAGTCAGTATGTTATGTAGGCTACAGTAGCTGGCGGTCGTGCACCCAACAGCGGTTATTTTTAATGTGTTTTAGCAACTTTAAAAAAAGACCTACCTAAAAAAAAATCAATATCAGTCTAAGTGGATGTTATATTTAGAGTATTTTCACCACTTTACCCCACCGTCACAGTCTTTTACTTCGGCACGACATTTCTCATCCCCGCCGGTGTCGTGCCAAAAAGTGATTGTCTGCCAGAAACTGACTGCAGTCTGTGGGAGCAAAACGGTGTAACGCCCAGTATTCACGTCTTCAGCTACTCTCACGTGGATCTAACAGTCGTAGCATGTAAATATAAATACCTTTATGTTCATGGTAAGAGCATAGGTATGTCTTTTAATGTTTCTTGAAATCCAATTTTCATGTATTTGCAATTTATAGTTTCATCAGGCATGACATTTATGCAATTACAGACAATTTGTCGTTCCCGTTGTTTGTATGTGTTTAATATGTCTAAAATCTTGTTTAAATTTAGTCTATCATATTTTACAGATGGGTAATGTAAAAATAAAGGTATTATCTGCTATCATCCTTGTGAGCTTGCATTATATTACCTGCTCTGTGAGTATAACGACTCCAGTCCTTTTTACCTCATTTTACCTGTTGAAATACCTTTGAAGCCAATACAGCACATGCAAACCTGCCAGAAAGTAATTGCAGCTCCTATCTTGCTTCAAAATGACTTGATTTCATTCATAGTGATTGTATTTGACAGATTATAGCTCACCCAGTCCCCTTTCACCTGTGTAAATACCTTTAATAGACCAATGCAACAAATAAAATGCAATTTTCAACATGCCAAAAAGTGATTGCAGCTGCTATCTCACCACTGAAAGGTTGTTTCTGCCTCAAAATGTCCAGATTTAATTATTAGGGGGTATATTTGACTAATTGTAATCACTCCAGTCATTTTTACCT
Source organism: Plectropomus leopardus (assembly GCF_008729295.1). Classification (NCBI taxonomy): domain Eukaryota; kingdom Metazoa; phylum Chordata; class Actinopteri; order Perciformes; family Serranidae; genus Plectropomus; species Plectropomus leopardus. The sequence goes on along the minus strand of NC_056464.1, from coordinate 18,589,535 downwards.
GTGTAAATAACTTTAAAGGGCCAATTCGATGCATAAAATGATATTTTCAACTTGCCAAAAAACTGATTGCAGCTGCTATCTCGCCACTGAAAGGCGAAAGGCCTGGTTGGCCTACAAAAATACATCTACCCTTCTCCACTCTACTCAGCTGCTACAGCAACTCTGTCTCTGCCTCCTGAGGTGCAGGCCACTCTCCCCACGGCAAAAGTTTCTCACATTAGCCAGGAGTGAGGCAGAGTTGAACCGCGGAGTGAAAACTTGTTTCCCGATTTTATTTTCTCATTTCAAAATAAAAATCTGTCGGTCGGTCGCATGTACACAGAACATCAGTACATCAAGCTCTTATTTTGGTACTCCGCCAAGCGGCAGTGTGAATTTGCATATTAGCTAAATATTTAGAATCATGACAAAAAGATTTAAGATATAACATTTAAGATTTAGATTTAAAATATAACATTTAGATTTAACATTTAAAATTTAGACTTAACATATAACATTTACATTTATTATTTAAGATTTAGATTTAACACTTAACATTCAGATTTACCATATAACATTCAGATTTAATACTTAACATTTAAATTTACCATTTAACATTTAGATATAACATTTAACATTTAGATTTAATTTTAAACATTTTTATTTTACAGTGACATTATCTTGAACATATTTTTTCATGAAAGAATAAATCTGACAAAGTTCACAAATATTGCTCTAAATGTGATTAAAAGGTGACTTTGAAATATCCACACCTCTTTTTAATCATGTTTTAGACCAAAATCTGAAGAAATATGCACCATATGCACCTGTCTTCTTTAATCCTGACAGCAGCAACAGCATTACACGTCTCCTCCACACAGTTGTATAACACAGATAATCAGCAGAAGCACCTCGCTAGGAACTATAATACTGTGTGCTCCACTTTTTCTGTTTAACCTGCAAGTCATGAAGACACTGTGAATATAAGATGCTTAAAAAGATTCAAGCTAGTGGATAAGCTGACGCTGCTAATAGTGCTTGAATAGTAATTTTGGGTCTGCCAGGGGGAGAGGTTTCATTTTCTGCATTTAAAATTTGCTGTGTGGAGATTTTGGCACATGATTTAAAAGATTTTGCTCACAACTTTTGCCCATTTACAAATGTCTTCAAAAATAGTAAAGTCTATATAAATCAATAAATTCATGAACAACACAGGAAGATAAAAGCATAAATGTCTATGTGTGAGATGATGAGAATAATTGTAAACACAGCAATTTGATCGTGTTATTACCAGTGCGAGGAAAGTTGAAACTTGAAAGCTGTAATCAATTACATTACTCATTTATCCTTGCCCCTCAGGGTCTGCATAGTTGTGACAGGTGAAAACCAATCGCACAGAAGCCCGGCGAGGTTGTTGGCTGTTCGGACCACTGCAGAAGCATAACTCAAGCACAGATAAGGGCTGGTTTAGCTGTAGCTATATTCCATTACACCATAATAAAAACATTAAAACTCAATTATGTACAATTATGTTACTACCAGAGAGATGTCTTTAGCACAGACATTATTTTGTCTTTAGAAAAGACATTTTTGCAAAACATTGAGTTTGAGGGGACTTAGGCCGGTTTCTTACTGGGTGCGGAAGCGCTGCAGAGTGTTAAGATTTTCAGTGGGGCGCTGCCAGCTTTCGCCTCCCATGTTGAGCAATGAGGCTGTTCACATTGGACGCACCATGGCCTTGAACTACTCAGCTGGCTTGCGATCTGAAGCGGTAGTTTGGGGGGCTGGTCTATTTTTTACACAAGCCTATCAGAATCAGAATCACGTTTATTGGCCAAGTTCAACAAATGAGGAACAAGGAATTTTTTCCGGGTTTGCAAAGCTCACAGTACAGGGGAGGGAAATAAGTTAGGGATAAGAAAAATAGAAAAAAAGACAGACATAGACATGTAATTGTATTCACAAAAGGAAGAGATAGAGAATCTGGCAGAATCTGTATCTGGCAGAAAAACACAGTGCTAATCTTTTGTTAACAATATAGAGGATATATTAGATATGACGTAAATGATGTGATTATGATACATTATAAAATATGGATCCCCCACATATTTGACAGTTGTGTCCGTACTATGGTTGTGTCTAAACAGAGCGAGAGAGATGAGTAGATACACGCAGACAGTCAGACAGACACACACACTGACACACACGAAAACAGAGACAGAGCTCTCCATGTGATTAAAACCGTGCAGAGGTTTACAGGCTAATTAAAAATGCAGCCAATGGTAAGAATCATATGACAACCTGCTCTCACTATCTAATGCAAGTAATTATGTTCACAACAAAACAGTGACACTTACTGTACATCGATGGCTACAGTTCCAGTCAATTAAGCAAATAGCTAACAAGCAATTAAAGTGATTAAATACCAAAGTAATCAGTTACTCAGCAGAAGCAGCACAAAAAAAAATATCACGACAACTGAATCCTGCTGACGCTGAATTGTATGTTTAGAATTGCAGTCCACCCACAGCTGCATGGCCACTTTTGACCTCCAATAAGGCTGCCTGAGGGTGCTTCAGTGTGACCTGGACAGCCTGTATATACAGTTTATTACTGTTCAGGTGAAATGGTTTATAAGTGCTTTCCCTATAGACAGAGTGTGTGAGAAAAACTGCAGGCTTATTTTGATCAAATGGCTACAGACAATCCATCCTGAGGGAGAATAGTGTGTGTGAGAGCACAGACATCAGTGCATGCCTGAATGAACACACGCATGTGTGCATTACAGTGTGAATCCATATTCTGCACTGTACTATGAACACTTGTGTCCTTTCCTATTTGCAACGGATACAGCCACTATTTCTTATTTTAGCCCAAGCGATGTCTCTGCTGTCAAAACCCCTGTACCTTTGTGTCATTTTTAGCCCCATGCAGGAGAGTCTTGGTGTGAGTGTTGTGAATCACAACATAAGGCGGTGAGAGCACATTTTGAATGCCCTAATTGCAGAAACAGCTCAAAAGAGTGTATGTTGAAGTCAGGTTCACAGAGTTGGTGCAGGAGTCCAACCAACCTGACACCATAATTCTGCTGAGAAGCTTATGACTGTCTCAAAACAGTAAAAACAACCACACACGTCTGCATTCGGGCACACATCTACACAAACACAGACACTTGGGTCCACATATATGCTCACATCATCTACTATGCATGGTGCCTCCATTCCTATACCGTAAACAACAAGAGACCTAGAAATTCTCAGATGCCGTACAGAATCCAAAACTTTCAACCTGAATACGTGACAGAGCAACAGGTTATCACTGCTGGTGTTACAACCTATTTTTGCTTTGTGTCCTAAGGTGCTGTTTTTATATTTTGTAGGGGAGTACATGTGGTTTCATACCGTTCCCAATGAAAAGGAATGCTTGTTTTAGTTTGTTTTACTTTCGCTCTTCATTATGAAGGGCCCCTTTTCTTCACTCTGTTTATTTTGTATTTTTGCTGTACATGTAATTTAAAGTGAAAAGTGAATGCACTAATAATTTAACAATTTGGAGCTAACGTTGTATGTATTCCATGCAAAAATATGCTAATTAGAAGTGAGAAGCAGGGTGACCACTGTCTCATATGAGTGGGTTCAGTGTGAGTCAAACACATTTCGATTAGAGCCACGTTGTACTCTCGTTTGCTCTCTGAATGGGGTGTTATAATATAGGCACTCTTTTGTAGCTTTTTCATGTGCTGGCTTGGCTTGATTCAGTTTAACTTGGCGTGTCGGTGCCACTGAAATCTTTGAAACCACCACTTTAAGGTTGGCAGCTCTGTTTTACTTCTCGCAGTAGCCACATGATCATCTAGGTTTCTTTGTGTCTATCACACAACATAAAGTAAAGGGAGCACAATGTTGTCTTGACTTCAAAAAACATGTCTCTTGTTTACATGCAGGTATCCAGTGCTGCAGCGCTGCCAGTCTTATTAGCTTTCAGTTACTCTGTGCTGCTTCAGTGGACAGAAACTTTAATTGCCACGCATAAAATCGACATTACATGAAATATTATCATCTAAAGGCAGGGATAAATAAAGCAGGCTCAGTTTAAATGTCGAGCTCACACTAATTGAAAGTCCCCTCAGAGTGCTGACTGTGAAATTGATAGCGCAAAAGCGACACGAATTATGAGCGGTAAATTCAAGAAAGCTCATTAATGAAACAGACAGGAGGAGACTGTAAATTGATAACATTTGAAAGCAAACAATAGTACACTGCAGTGAATGAATCTCCATTGTAGGATGAACTAATTCCTTTGATGAAATTGAGGGAAATTGAACTGTAGCTGAACCGCAGCAGAAGGCAACCTTAGCCTCAAGTAGACTGTCCCAACGCCATATCCTCCAACATGTACGTATAGCTCACATTCATGACATTTCTATATCACAACTGGTCTTACATCATTATCTTGTTCACAGTACAATAAAGTCTTCTTCATTTTAATGACGGCCACTCCGAGTCCCTGTTTAATAGTGTGTGTGAAGGGTGTTAAGACTGCAGATACATCTTGTAGGTTATTAACACAGCTAGATATCCACCTGACGGTCACATTACGCTGTCCCTGCTGCCTGCCTCCATACAATACAAGGAGAATAAGTAAGAGATTTCAGATCACCAGTTTTCTGTCAGCGATAATATTTGCATTTCTCTTCGTAACTAATAGCTCTCGATGTTGGGGAGATACAAAACCACACGTAGAAACTACGCCAGACATACTGTATGTCTCGGTCTCATACTCTTGGGCTCCATTAAGTCCTCACCTGCAGCAACAAACACCTCTGACTATAATCTTATCTGCTTTCCCTCGTCTCGGCTGTGATAGCCCGGGAAGGAGAGAAGCTCAAATCTAGGATGTCAGTACTTTATGAGCTCTAGTAACTGCACATTTGAAAATGTTTCAACTAGGGCAAACGATTTGCACTCAACCCATGGCTTTATGAATCTGCTAAGAGGGAAAAGGGAGGGAGAAAATAAAAGGAGCTATGGTTAGTTCTCAAATGATTCAAGGTCTGAGCTTACAGTTACCATCTGTACAGTTGGTATATTGTTTTTTCGTGGGGAACAAACACAAGTTGCATAAATGGTCCAGAGCACAAATAATTCAAGACGTACTTTTATTAAGCTTTCTTTCAGAGAAAAACACAAAACAAAACAAAACATTAAAACTGCAATAACTGTTTGTTGTTTTAGTTGTTTTGGCCACTTAGGAGCAGAAGAATTGTAAACAGACATGTTTAAAGTTGATATGGAAAACTTGGCAAATATTTGTTTAGTTATACATCCAGTAGTTATGGAGTAACATTAGCATTCATATGGAGTCATGTTTTGGACACCTGGTGAATGCAAGTCCAATATCCACTCTCTTTTAGCTCTAATTTTGGTCTCTTCCAACTCCTAAGGGAATTATCTGGTATTCCAGCTGCTATATACACCACTATTTTCACCAGCTAGTCTCTTACTGTGTCTGCTGCTTGCTGCTGAGCTGATGTAATGTACAACTGGTCTTTAGAGATTTGTTGCTGAGTACAGCTGCTTTGTGCATCCGAAAACAATGCTATGGGAGTGGTGAGAGTGAACCAAAAACGTACAGTTCAACAATGAGCTGAAACTTGCTGCAAAGCTTCATAAAGCCGAGAGAGGCTGTAGATCCAGCAGTAGCTGTTTACAGTAGCTTATTTAAGGATCTGTAGCCATGCCTCCTCTGCGAGTGTGAACTTTGAGCCAAATTTTAATGTAAGCAAGCTAACATATTAACGATGACAATTTTAGCACGCAGATATTTAATAGGTGTAGAGTGCTGCAAGGATGACATTTTTCTTGAGACCGACCTGAAAGCCTGTGGATTTTTTCCCATTGGATTTTGGATTATTACAAAATGTAAAATATGTGGCAAATGGAGATTATGGTACTTACATGTTTTGTTTAGCAAAATAATCTTCCCTTATTAATACCATCTTTATGATTTTTAGCGTAAGTAATGCGTAAATGCAATCGCCAGAAGTAAAAGAAGAAGTAAAAAGCAAATGCTAGTCGATAAACTAACTACACCACGATCACATCACTTAACGTTGCCACCACGAGGCTTTAAAGCTTTGTTTGGCATGATGAAATCCTGTAGAATCATTTAACCACTTGTTAGCAACTGTCTTATTTAGGGTAAAGGCTTCAAAATTCATGAGTGGGGTTTTTACTGATGTATTTTATGTCATAGAACAAAACTGTGCATTAACCACAGACCTTATTTAAGGCTTTTAACTAAAAACCCATTCAAATAACCCATTGACTTTGAAACGAGGGAACCAGGAGTGCTAAAATGCCAACTCATTTACGGGTGTGAGGACCCATTCCTGCAGCACTATATATTTACAATCTTCACCTTCTGAGTACAGCTGAGGCTGGGGGAAATGTCATAAGTTTGGCAGGTAATAAGTCCTAAACCAAAATATTGGACATATAAATAGTTCAACCTTATTGTGGGGCTGAATGGCAAGTCAGAGGACAATTAAAGTTATTAGGAGTCATCCTTTAGCAACCATAAATGTCTGCGCCAGTCCACTATCTAGAAGTTAAAATATTTCATTGGGTAAGAGAAAAAAACTGATCAGGGGTTAAGTCAGGAAATCACCAAGGCCATCAGACACCATGAATGTTGTCATGAATTACATGAAAATCCAAAAATAATTCAAGACATTGCAGTAAAAACAAAAAATGTCAACCTCATGGTAGAACAAGAAAATATTTCAGAGGGTCACCAAAGTCTACAGGATTATTCCTCCTGAACAACCTGAATGTTTCCAAAATGTGGTGCTAATCCACGAACAAGACACTTCATTGGATAAGTTTAAATTTAGACCTGGTGGTGGCACCAGATAAGTCAGGGCATCAGCATATTCATCATGATTCATCTCCTGAGAAGCATGAATGTGTAAATTTTCATGGCAGTCAATCAAGTAATGGATATATTTCAGTTTGGACTTAAATGGTGTACCAATCAATCCACTTACGGACAGACAGACTGGCCGACATTGCCATCCATAAAAATGCAACAGTGTCTCATCACAGAGAAAAAGACAGCCATAAAAGGCTGACATCATCTTTCTGGCAAAGAAACCAAGGTCCTCTCTGCAGGCACAAAAATAGACCACGTTTTTCCTAAACTCTAATATGACAACAAATTCTTCCCAGCACCCTCGTCCTCGTGCTCTCACACAGTTGTGATGTGTTTTCCCTCCTCTGTGTAAAGTAAATAGATTGTGTCTAATGCTCTCATTAGTTTCCGCTGTATCTCAGCGTAGCATTGCGTGCTGGCTCCATCTTTTATTCTCTCTTCTCATTCAGTTTGAACAGCTCTATTCTCCATCGGGGAGAGGAGGCTTCTTATATCATCGTTTCACTGAACTGAAAATAGGAAGTTCAGAGCATGAAAATGCCTTTGACAGAGGGTGGGAGGGGCTGAGGCTGCTGCTGCTGCACCCGCAGCCTGATGTTTAAAACAAGGCAGATCTGGAGGGTTTTGTCTGAAGTCCAGCACAACTGAAACCAAATGCACTATGATGAATACACTGCTCAAAGGCAATGCATGTGTGATGAAGATGTGGGTATCTGCACGGTTTAGATTCATTCTATGTGATCTGTTTTTGCTAATGAAATAGCCTCAAACTGCAGGGACTGGGGCAGTGCAAAGGCTGCACTTTTTAGCAAAATCTTCAAAACATGTTATGCAGAAGATTGAATTATGCTGAAACTTGTAATGAAATATGCATAAGGAAAAGCAAGCTAACAATAATATTTAATTGTGGGGATTCTAAATTCAAGTCAGGTCAATAATATCAGGCGTGAAGCGAATCTGCTTTTCGTGTGACTAACTGCCGTAACTCGAGCTCTGGAATAGATTTTGATATTCAGCTAAACCAGTGAGTCAGCAAAACCAGGAACACTGCAGTGGAAAGTTTAACGTTGTTGTGAAAAGGCAGGGCAAACTCATGTGTATGAAATCGACCTGGCTTAACTCCACTCTTTTTTCCAGCTGGAAACCAGCATCAGAGCAGCACAGTGCAGTGTAACAGATGAAAACCAGTTTGGAGGTAATGATTCAATCTTGTACACCTCCTTATTGTTGACGAGTTAACCCGTTTTAGCTTTGCATCCAAGTCCAATTGTGAATGCCATCCGCATGTTCAGTTAAATTCTCTTTTATTCCCAGAGAGCAAATAAAACTCAACAGCATGAAGAGACTTCATGGCCAGGGCACCATGCCGCTGCTTGTTAGAAGTGTGTTACTGTATGAGGTTCTTGGAGGGGATAGAAACTGATGGGTTGGACTGCTGCAGAGCTGTTGTTGTCTAAGGGCTTGGTGTGAAATCAAAGAGAAGTTTCTCTCTAATGCTTGCTGCTTTGGAGAGAAGCCTAGAAAACGGAACAATGATATTGTATCAGTGTGTGTTAGTTAAAGTGATGCTTGCCTCAACTCCTTCTGCTGTTTTTTTTAATTTGTGTTGCAGCCCAGTTAAAGATGGAAATCTAAAGCAGTTGTTGGATTGAGATTTTACAGTCAATACCTTCAGGACAGTCAGATCATGTTCTTTATTAATCCTTTATTTTGAAACATGAGAGCAAAAACATAAGTGTCGCATTTATATTGTTGTTCAGCGTACATAATTCATGGAAAAAAGCACTGTTGTCTAGAAGGATGAATGCAGAAGTAGGCTTATCATGAGTTAATGATATTTACAATTACAATGATTAGCTTAAGAAAATGAGTGGGCATGCTTCAACAATAGTCTGTGTGTGAGTAATTTACTCGTGTTTGTAACAGTGTGTTAGAAAACTGCAGTAAGTTTAAAAAAATACAGTAGAAAGTAATTTTTGTGAAAGTCAGGAAACATTTAATGAAATTCAACTACAGTAACCTTGACCTCTTTAAATATTTAGAGCACTGGAAGAAGTAAGATCATATGTCTTTGGAAAATATAAAGCATGCAGTATTGCTAAGGGGTGTCACCGCTCTTACATTCCATGATTTAAAGGTCACAATTTGAATATATTTTCGATTTTAAAAAGTTTTCCAACACCAATGGCTATACCATTGTTAGACAATCGAGTATTGATTCATAATGATCATTAAATCATTGGTTTTATGCCCTGAAAACTTTTTTTTATACTTTAAAACCTGAATGGGGAGAGATTGCAAATCCCACCGATTAACAAAACTAAATGTTCATTTTGACCGAGTTTGATTTGAACCAAAATTGCGACAATCCTAGTGTTGCTCAATCATGTGGATTATAAAATGAAATTATATTACGGTTATAAAAAGTCCAGTGTATTCTCTAAAACATGTTTTTTTTTATTCCCTATGTAAAGGGTTTCTATTTAACTAGTTTTGCATCTTAACAGGAATATTGTGTTTAATGGAGGCTGATCTGTTTGCATGTGTTGCCAACAGAATTTGTAATAACTGTGTAAAGTACAGTACCTTGATCTGACAGCCACATTCTCCCCTGGCGCAACTGTGAGTAAGGAAAGCATCACATTTTCAAGTACGTGGCTCCTCTGTGTTAGCGTATGTGCAGTTGGGGTGGGGGTGGGGCGAGGGTTGCTATCGTAGATGTACAGTACATTTCCCGCGTGGAGCTCAGTGAGAATAATCAGCCATGCTACTCTGACTAAATACTGTCTATGATTCAACTGAATAAATAATACACAGATAGCTGTTTTACCTACACAGTCATCACAAAATATAACGTATGGGCTTGAGTAGCCTTGTGCAAATGAGCCATTGGTAAATTGCTGCAAAGCCATTAATTAGATCAGATACAACTTGACAGAGGCCCTGCAGAAAGAAAGCTGCAAGCATAAATATTCAAGATGTTTGCAGAGGTTTTTAAAATGTTGTCATCCCCTGATGATTTTAGACATGTGCAGTGAGAGCAGGTTAATTCACTGGTTGTGTCACATTTGAGAATACTAACTCTCTTAATGTTCCTGGATTTTTTTTATAAAGCTTTGGCTGCAAGAAAGACAGCTCCAGTGGGATTAATAACCACACTAGTGCAGTGCTTAAAATTGGGATATTATAGTAATTTGTGTCTCTTTTTGTCAAGAGCATAAAGAGTTTACTGAGCTCTAGTTTTTACCTTAGCTTGATATGTAATGTTAAGTCAGCTCTGCAATATTCTCCACAGCCTCTTCATATTTACATGCTATTCTCTCTGGGGGAGAAAACCCAGCAGGATGAGGGATGCGTAATCTCTCTTGACAGAATGTTCATGAAAATTAGGTTTGTGTCGCTGCTGTGTGCTTTTGGATACTTAGCAAGAGAAGCCAGCTTGCACTGAATTTTAGCTGCTTTACAAATTACAGCAGAGTGAAGCAGCTGTCTCTGTGTGCAGGTAAGCAGATGCTACTGAGCACCTTGTACAGAAAATCCAAGTCATAAGTGAATAAAGACTGAATAACACTGCAGTGGCTTAAAAGTTTCAAATGAGTGTAATTGCAGGATAACAACCCAGTCTCCATGGTTACCCGACGAGGACCGCCTCTGTCTGTAAGAGATGACATGTTTTTGGCGTAGAAAGAACTTTGCCTGCTGAGAGGATATGCTCTCAGACCGCCGAGAGTACACTACATGTGTTTAAGCACAGGCCCAGCGAGGGCTGGTGAGCTGTCTTCCATATGGCCTTGATGGTCCTAGTGAAGTCACAGCACCGCCTGCCCACCAATCCGGGCCACAGACCTGCAGACCCAGGCTGGCCACATTTCCCCATACTGGCTACAATGACTGTCACAGACATGCAAACACCAAGCTGCTCATAAAAAAACATCATCTGTTTGCATTTCAACTAATGCTTAAATTGTTGTAGGCATGCATGCATGTTTCACATCCTCAGTGTGACCACATTTGTCCTTCTCAAAACCTTTACTGTACTTCACTGCAGCGCTACAACTCAGTTTTACTATACTGTCCTGTAAGTGTGTGTATGTAGTATGTAAGTCCATGCGGTACATTGACCCGTCAGGAGAGTGTCTGGTCTGCCAGATAGCCAGTCCAGCCCTTATTACTATACATACATTTTATATATGGTATTTACATCATACAATATATAGAAAAACCCATAGTGTTGCATGAAGCATTTATGAAAGCATACCAACACAACAGGGTACATTTAGTATCTGTGCTAGAGCTTTTGATTATATCACATCAAATTTTCATTCACAGATGAAGTTTGTTCACTTGTCATTGATTTTAAGATGTTCAGATTTCCCTTTTAAGGATCACAGTGTTTTTCTGTTGGTCCAGATGTTACCCATCCAGTTTGATCCAGACTGAAATAACTCAAACAAGACTAAATACTACAAACATTCATGGTCCTCAAAGAATGAATTCTTCTGACTTTGGCAACAACCAGTGCCTGAAATTACCTATGGTGCCACCAACAGGTTAATGTTTCTTGATTTTGAGTGAAAAGTCTGTGCAAGCACTGAAGGATGCACTGAAATTTTGTGCAGACATTCATGGAGCTCAAAAGATGAACACGAAGGCCGAGGCGAACAAAGAGACAAAGAGGTCCATCAGCTGCCTTGTGTCATATGTGACATGTGGCTCTGTTCCTGTTTTATCTTCATGACGACAACGTTCCTGGCAGAGATAACATGCAACTGCACGAGCACAATGAAGCCAGTCTGATCCCACTGACTAATTTAAATCCATGTCGGCAGCATAAATGTGCGCCGGGAAAATTGGAGTCATAACATAAAAAGCCCATGGGGTTGGTACTCTGATGCATACTTGGCCTTTCTTTTGTAAGTTGACGTAGTTGGAAGACCAGCTCCACTGCTCTACAAAAACTACTATCCACCACATGCTTCTTTTCGTCCCACGTGAATGAAAAAAGCCCATCTCTGAGGCCTTTCTCCAGTCAATAGTAGCAGTCTGTACCTAAATATACTTTCCTCTGTTTTCTTGCTTTGTCTAGGCAGTGATACAGTTAATCTACTCTCAGTGTGTTGGTGTGCTTCATGAGGAGAGCGCGAGAGAGAGAGAAGGAGAGAGGCTCACATACCACGCTTAGAGAACATGAAGGGAGGAGTGGCGAGGAGCCAGGTGACTCAGAGCATGTGACAGGGGGTCAGTGCGGTGGGAGGTGGTGAGATGAATGACTGAGGTGTGAATCCTTGTCGGTAATGGAGGCATCCACCTCCACCGAGCTCTTTTGCTGAAGTGTGTGTTTAGCTCATTTCCTGCACTGTGTTCAGCTACATGCCTCTAGCCTTTGAGCCCAGCGTTTAAATATTCCTCTGTGAATTTGTACTCAGCATGAAATCTTACTACAAGCACCATAGAGGCTGCATGTAGCATCTACCAAGGTGAAAGGGTTTATTTCAGCTATAACACGTTGTCATGATGTAAGGCAGCTTGGCTGTTTTTGCTTTATGTAAAATCTGAAATGCTTCCTCTTCACACTTCACTGGCTAATCTGACCATTCTCTGTGCCTGTTGTTAGTTGCCTTGGTTACAAAGTCCTTCAGTGTGGCATCATAGTAGCTACAGTGCTGTCTCTGCTCAGAGCAGAGAAAAGCATCATTCGCTTTGGAGGATGCTGTATGTTGTAAGCTGCTAAATTTAGAAGACTCTTTTCTCTTGTCTGTGTTTTGGAGGTCCAAGAGGTTTCTTTATGTCTTCAAACAGCAAGTAGATAAAACATTCATGTGAATTACCGCATGGATGAGTGTCGCGATTGTGTCTTTCACGCGAGAAGAGTAGGAACAGTTGTTTTGAATGATTTTTACTGGATGAGCTCATTAATGTCTACCACCTGTTCCCTCAGCCCAGTTTCCCTCCTCCTTATCTGTTGACAAAGATTTTGTAAAGTGGATCTCATTCAATGTGAAATTGCAGCCTCTCATTAAAAAACACTTTAGTCTAATTAATGAATCACCTTCAGGGGAGTAACACAAACTTGTTTCTGGTTCTTATGAACAATATCTAACACAAATATCCTCCCTCCGTCACAACACACACAAGGACAGACGTAGTGAGAATGTGCCCAGGGTTTTAACAGTCTGCTGTATTAACTGTACACTGTTGATCTTGGGATCTTTCCAGACTGCCAAAGGACTCAGCTGTGGGACAGACTGAGGCAACGAAAGGTTACAACCACCTGCAGTGTCTCCCTCAGAATTTGAGTCTACGTTTGGCAGTAGCTGGTGCACTGGGCCAGCAAATGTTTTGTTTTTGCTGTTACAAAACCCAATGCCGGACTGCAGGATGTGCAGTTTTAATGGGAATGCAGCCGGTTCCATCCATAGACTGTATTAAGTAATAGACATAGCTACCATGACATCAAGTTTAGCATTTCAGCTGTTGCCATCTTGGTTTTTTGGAGGAGAGGGTGGAGCTGTGGAGGAACAAAGGGTGGATCTGACCGAAAACCCAAGGTGACGCCTCACAGCCAGATTTTCAATCAAAGTAACTTTAAGCTTTGATAAAATGGAAACGGGTGAGTAATTTGTGCTCTGGATAACTGAACAGTATATATTCCAACAGCTTTCTGAATTAAGAATAGTCCAGTTTGTGCCAGAGTGCGCTCTGAGTGAGTATTTGAGTAAGTATTTATAAAGGCAACCAACGTGTTTGTGTGAGAGAGAGAAAGCAGTGCATGCAGCTCCAAAAATAGAAAATCAAATAAATGAATGAATGTGCTGAAAATCCTGTCCTTCCAAAAATCTCTAAGAACAGTTTCTGTTAGCTGTAAAAATGTCTTTTCCTTAAAATGGTAATAATTACATTTTTTATCATTACAATTAAATGACAATGTAAAGGATAGCATAAAAACAATCATCGCCTAAATCCATATCTCCACAGCAGTCCAACCCACAAGTTCACTCTTTCGGTTCACTCCCACCATTCTCATTGTGCCAATTTCAACCACAGCAGGCAGCTTTTTTCAATAAGAAAGCTAAAAAAAAAAAAACAACACTTCACGATTCACAACTTGTTGGATGCAGTGGAGCATTTAGCAGCTAAGAAGCAAGATATTTTCCTGAATTGGTAAAGACCAAACAAAAAAAAAGAGAGCAAATATTGGACAAGCTCTTATCAGGTGGACAGAGATGTTCATGCTGTTGCTCCATATCTACTAGAGTGAGCAAACATTTGCTAAAAGGTTCACTATATCAACTTAAAAAAATGCACTGACATGTCAATATTTTGTTCACAACTTGTTTCCACTGCCCCAAAGTGGCCAAGATCTAATTTCTTGCCTTTTTAATTCTTCTTGTACCGAGGCAATGAAGACACAGGCAGATTCCTTTAAATGTTCTTTGTTGTGCAAATAAACTGTGATTAAACAGTTAAATCACCTGTTTCTTTTGGAAATCACTTTATATACAATGTAGTATGAGTGATGAAGCCTGGCAGGCAAACATGACTCATTTGTGTTTGTTAGAAATAATTACTGCTTTTTGCTCCCTCTGGTGAAGCAGACCTTTAAGATTTCGGATTAAATTGCATACTGTCTGCACAGAAGTTGCCTGCTCTATTACCAAGGCCCTTCTCCCCTCCCTCCTCCTCCTCCTCCTGTTTTGCCAGAAGCCAAAGCTGCACTGCTATACCTTTCTAAATTGCAAACTGACAAAGCTGGGCTTGTCATTGTGCTTAAAATACGGCTCAGAACAGAACAGAAAACAAGCTTTCTATTAAGGTGTCGGTAAACAGGGCAGCAGTCAGTCATTAAGTCACAATTCAAGGGTCAACTGAAAGCACATCTCCACCTGTGTCACCACGGTGACAAGCTACCAAAGCGCAAGGGAGCAGCATCGATTGTAGTCATGCAAGTGCTGGCTGTCTTCAAGGTCTGCCATGCAACTTTAATGAAAATAGATTTCCCCTGTCCTTCACCTGTGCAACATGAAGTAGAGACCAGTACAACATGTAGAGGAGACCATATTAAACGGGACTGAGAATTCAATAACAGGACTGACACGTGAAACATGACAAACAGAAGCTGGAAGCTTTCATTTCTGTTTTTCCCCTCAAAAAATAATCACATTTCCTGCAGTACTTCTACTGCAGGTCGAGTGTTTTTGCACCAGTTTTGGTTACAGGAGATGGCAGTGAAAATTTCAACTCATTTCATCAGTTTCTTGCACAGAGCAGAACTAGAGTCGATGAATAAAATGTCACCTGAGAAATTACTTTGCGCACTCTAAATATCATGGAAAATGCCATCTTATTTCTTCAGAACGCAGTCAGCAAACATTACAAATCAATAATAATACCTTCCGTCCATCAACAGCCTTCATCCTGCCGACTCTTGTTACCTCCACCACTGCTGTGAATGAGAAAATGACAGAGCAGGCAGCTGGGGTGACAAACTAAGTGGTGATGACAGCAACGCTCCACACTGGAGGCCCATTACTTCTAATGCACAGTGGAAAGAAGAGAATGTGCCAGATCAAGACTGCGGTATCATCACTGCATGCCTTTGCGTAAGCGACTCTGTCTACAGTGGCAGCATGAATCAATGTTGAGGTGAAATATTAATCCACTTCCATTTAAAATTCCCCTTCAAATTTTCTATTTGTGGATGCTCGGCGGGGTGGCTCTTTGAAGCTACATGGCGCCAAGTAACCCTTTCACTAAAGATAAGGGTTTGTGGGCAGAAAACACTCCTTCTGTTTGATTTTTTTTAGTGGTTCCACTGTCTTAATCATGACTGATTACACTGATTTATTTTAAATATTTGAGACTAATTGTTTCCCCCTCATACATAGTACAGACGGTGCCACACGTCATCAAAACAGAACTGCTGTTGAATACAACCTGTAATCACTGATGAGACTGGCGCTTCAACCGAGGATATTCACTGACGTCACTTTATCACAACTCTACCTGTCTCACCAACGCTGAATAGCAAAACACACTCTGCAAGTCTGCAATGAACCAGTGGAGCTGCCATACGCCATACCAAGAGGAAAACACAGTCAACAATGACGCATTAGTCATTGACCGTCAAGTTGGAAGTTGATGTGGCCAGAAACTGAAATTCCTGTTACACTCTGTGTGTAAACAGTTATAAACCAGGAAGCCAAAAATAAGCAATCTGATTGGTTCATAGTTGTGGTATGATGGGCAAATAAGATGGTTATGACGTCGAATTCCTTTGTACTGATCTGTATTACTCCGCGACGGAGGAAGTAACATTAGCATGACATATTGGCTAGCTAGTGGTTAGCTAACAAATGGAAGTGCCAAATGTAAACTTTGACTTTCGGAGAGGCTTTACTATGGAGGACTGGCTTGAGCAGCCGCTATCCCCAGAAAAAAAGTCACCAGTGAAATGACATGCAGAGCTGACTAAAGAGGAGGTCTCTAAACTTGAAAAAATCTGAAATTAACTGTGAAGCAAAGCAAGTGGGCAGTGAAATGCTTAGAAGAGTGGTGTAAGCACAAAGGTGTAGCAATAGACTTTCCAACCACCTCAATAGCACGTTTTAATTAAAATTTGGTGAGATTTATATTCCGCTGTTATAAACGGTAAAGGCAAACTATATAGCAGGGGAAATGTGGGCAATCGACTGCTCAAACCCAGATCATTCACAATCAAAGGAAGATAAAAACAGACTAAAATATGCCACCCTAACTTGCCAGCCGATCCTCTCTGCCCTGTTTCATCTCTAGAGAAATACATCTCCTGCCTGCCTCCAGACACACCAGCCTTTTATCTTCACCCAAGAAGAAAAATTTGTGCGCTGTTGATGGCATCTGGTAAGTAACATAAAGATCTGCCATATTTTTTAGGTTTTCACTAGATTAGGACAGCTGCTAAAAATGCATTTTCTGTGTTACGGGAGCCAATGGGCATCATTCACTTTTCAACTATGTTGCCACGATATGCAAGCAAGCAGGAATGCGGTACACTAACCACTGCCTCCGCAGTACCGCAATTCAGAAACTATCCGATGGAGGTCTTGCAACGGGAGATATAATGGCCGTAAGTGGCCACATGTGCGAAACCTCTCTTCAGAGCTACTGGCAACCAAAACTTGGGAACCGGAAAAGGTGGAGCAACATCCTTGGCAGCGTATCTGGAGCAGATGACCATATGAAGAAATCCGTCATGAGCCGTAGTCAGCTTGTGGCAAAAGTAACTATTTTCCTATCCTGATAATGTTGAGAAATACATTAAAATTAGAGAGAGCAGATTTAAGCCAATTACTAATTGTAAGTGAAAAAAATGTGTCTTTTGCTCAATAAACAGAATCCCACTCACTGGCTCCCACTCATCACAAAATGGCCAAGTTAGCGCACATTTCTGCACTTTTTGGCATGATTTTTTATTGCCCCCTTAATAAATTATACAGGGCAAAATTATCGTACAAATATCATGATTATGGCGATTGGCGATTAGCTAGCCAGTGGGATACACACACAGAGACCTGCATGCACTAACATGCACTTGCAGCCAAAACAACAGAGAGGTACTGTGACTTTATTCTCTGCTCAGAACGCCATTACTCCACTATATCCTTACATAGCAAATGTGTTAATATTAATGCTTTGAATGTTATATAAAGGACCTTAAAAGAAAGATTTGTCAGCTTTTTTTCAAAGGATATTCTTGTAATCTAGTAATTTCACTCAAAAAATGATGTTTGGTTGGTTGACATTACACAGCATCACAAAGTATACAGTTGTTTTATTTTTCTCTTTGGCCTTTTTGAGAAGACTTATTCTTCGAGTTGCCTCTAAATCTGTTTGCACAGTTGACTGCACAACTGCTATTTTTGGCAGGATTTTTCTGTTTTTTTTTCCTGCATGTGTACCACATGAAGGGTGGGGGGGGTGTGTGAGGGACTGTGGCATGGTGTGAAGACATCACATGCATTTTTTCAATCGGCAGATCAGGAGCTGTGACTAGGCCCCACCTCTTTTTGACCACCCACCAATGAGAAAAATCTTAAAAATATCTACAGAAAAACTGCTGTGAGGTGTGTTTGCATAGAGGATGAGTGATGGCTTGTGTTAAAGCAGTGACATTTACTGACACATAATGATTTATAAGAAACAGGCAGAGAACAAGTCACTACGTGCATGAATGAGCTCTTCTAACAAGGATGTTGACAGTCAAGCAGCAATGTATGTAAACGCTGTATATTTAGTGGGTTCACTTAAAATGCATCCATCATCCCTGTCACAAATGCGAGCATCTTCTCTTTCATATTGAGATTATCGGCTTAACGTCAGATGTTGCACGGCTCGACTGCTACAGGTAGCACTGCAGGATTTATTCACTGTAGTATCCAGCTCATTTTACTCGCACTCACTTCTCACAGCTCGATATTGATCCACTGTAAATGGAGAGAGCGCACGCAGGGCTACAAAAAAATAACCCATATGTTTTAGCAGTTAGTCTCTGGCTTCATGGTGTCACTTAATTGTGCCTGGCAGCTCGAATCATGTGAGGACAGCGTTGGCCTTGGTTTGATGGGTGGACAGCAGCAGCAGTAAAATTGGAAAAGCTTCAAATGGAGCCCATTAACAAAAATATCCTACACTGAATCAGAGATAATGGCAGTGGCTTTTAACATGTAGTATGGAATGTCTTGGTGATTTATTTTGCTAGTTAACAGAATGTGGTTTGCTCTGCCAAAACTGATATTTAAAGTGCAAACAGACAACTTAGTGTAGCGCTTGCTCAGTATCAACTCCTACGATATGCAGCGCCCTGGGTTCTTCGACGTTAAAAAAGTAACGCCTCATCGTAACACACTACAAAGAGGATTTCGGGTAATATCATTACATTTAAAATTTCATGTCATGCGTTATCACCCGAAATAAAGTGTTTATTGATTTCATTTGTTATTCATCCACACCGCGCCCCTTTCACCAGTGTGCCACTGGTTCTTGTGCACTGACATAACATTGATAGGTGATTGGCACATCAGGGTGATGTCCTTAAATTTCTGTTAGCATGTTGGATGTTTTTCTATTCATATTTCCTACAACACTAGCACCGATGGCCCCCATTTTTTTTTTCACGACTCTCCCTCCGGGAGGGGAAATGTGGGCAATTGACTGCTCAAACCCAGATCATTCACAATCAAAAGAGATAAAAACAGACTAAAATATGCCACCCTAACTTTCAACAAGCAGACGAAGAATCACAATGACCCCCAGGTGAAGAATAGAAAGAGCACAAGGGGATTCATGTATGAACTGCCAGGCGATCCTCTCTGCCCTGTTTCATCTCTGGAGATGAAACAGGGCAACAGATTAGCGTGAGAGATTAGCGTGAGAGTTTCCCACGCT
Source organism: Plectropomus leopardus (assembly GCF_008729295.1). NCBI lineage: Eukaryota > Metazoa > Chordata > Actinopteri > Perciformes > Serranidae > Plectropomus > Plectropomus leopardus. Next base: position 18,570,200 of record NC_056464.1, on the reverse strand, counting down.
AATCTGTTGTGCTAACCTCAGCGTTTGTTTATTATGTTTCATATGATAGGCCAACAAATATTGATCGCTATCTCTTAACCAATCAGACTCTAATCCTCTGTCTGCCTGCCCGTCCCTGTGTCAAAGGCTATTTGTTTGTTTAAAAAAGGTCTAGCCTGTTGATTTATTCTATATCAAGTGATTGTTAATATAAAAGGGTGACTTTAATAAAAAGTGGTAACCACTGCATGTATGAATGATTCAGACCTGCGCTGTAGAGGAGAGCTTTTATTGGACTGTACATTATCAACCACTATTAGATTTAATCAACCGCAATAAAGTGGAGCTTTCTGCACTTTGATTACCTGCTATTTGGCAAAATAACCCTCTTCCATTTTCTGTCGTCTAGTCGCACTTCTCATTACATATTGCTGAAAGTAATGCAAAAGTAGTGTAACGCATTATTCTACAGAGTAATAGTGTAATGTAACTTATTACTTTCAAATGAGGGTAACTTGTAATATACAGTATTGTAAATTTTGGAGGTAGCTTGCCCAACACTATTAATAAAATGTCTTATGTTGACTTTAATGAACTAAAAGTATGTTGTATTAACTGTGTATTTTAATCCATGATTTTACTGTGATCCCTCAGCTTTACACCACCTTTATCACTAGACAAACAAGACAACTGTATGACACTATTCTAATTATTTACAAAACACAGAATGAAATGAAATCAAAATCACAATTAGTTTAGGCTTCACTTAAGTTCTCAAAACGAAAGCTATACACCACAGCGATGCTTAAACCACTAGAGACAATCACAAGGAAACTGCACCTAAACTCACTAGTCCACTTCAACTCCAAAGCTTATGGCAAAGTCAAATTTGGCCAAAAATGTTCCATTTAACACTATCAACACACACAACATAAAATGCATTACCCAGGTAAACTCGTTGAAAAACAGTAGCATCAAACAACAACAAATATATTGTTTTACTCTTGTGGGCCCACACAGAAAATGAAAAACAAAAACCGCCGTTAAAACACAAAATTAAAAACCCCAGATGCAGGTCTGAAGGCAGTATGGGAGTTAAGTGTGTGTTAACAAAGCTGTCTGAGCGCAGTCTTCACTCACCGGAGCAAAGCGACGGTGGGATACTCACACTTCAAAAGTCCTCAAACGTCAACGGAAAATGAGTCCCAGTGGTTACGATGAAGCGCAGCTGACCTGGTGACCTGGCGCACAACGCATCCAGCGCGAGCTAGTCTTTAACGAGGGGCGAACAGATATGCTTGCATCAGATAATATCTGACAGCCAGCAGAAGCACTGTGCTGCCGAACACTGCACTGTATGGCAAACAAACTTTAAGCTACATCAAAAACTTCTTGTGAGGGAGTTAAACTATCACAAAATAGTAAATTAACTCACTTTTGATCGCTAGTCGCTACCTTTAAGGAGGAAAAGCACATCCAGTGCTGCGATGCCGTGTGAACTCCCTTACGTCACTCTAACCTCCTTAGTCCCGCCCAGCGTGCACTAGCCCCGCCCATCACCTAATCATAAATTCAGACACGTGACGTTTCTCTATATAGACCAATCAGAGGCAAATACAACTACACTAGCAAGGTAGGTCTGTCACATCCATGGACTGTAGGCCTATATAAAGATATATCTTTATATATAACTTTTTATACAGTCTATGTATGTATGCTCAAAACAAACTACAAACAGGTTACTCTTAAAGGGAAATACCCACTGTTTTTTGCAATAGTTTTTCTACAGATATTAAAGGGATAGTTCTTTTTTTCCAGTTGGGTTACTTACCCATGAAAAATATATTAAATACAGCAGATGTCAGTCTGTCTGCCCCTAACCTGGAGAAGTAGGCATGAGTCCAACACAGACAGTAAACAATCTACTGCTGTGGAGGAGTAAGAAACAAAGCATATGTTGGCATCCTATAAAAGTTCCACCTGAAAAAATCAGAATCGGTTTAAGTGCACGCTATATTGAGAGCATTTCCACTGCTTAACCTTAATGTCAGACAGTGATTTACAACAGAAAAACATGTAACCATTTCATCATCTATTGAGAAAAACATTGGTGAACACAGGAGCTGTTGGTCTACTACTGCCTCGAGTAATTGTTTTGTTTCTGTTATTGTGTGACTCCGGCATTTAAAAGGGTAAGTTTGGATTTAAACTGATAATGATTTTTTTAGGTAGGAAAATTCATTTTGTGTCTGACCCCCATCAACAGCAGTACATTGCTTAGCTTTGGTGTCAGACTCCTGCCTGCTTCTCCAAACTGGGTGTGTGCTAACTGACATCTACTGTATATAACACACTGTCTATGAGTAAGTACCCGATACAACCCCACTTAAAATAATCCAAACTGTCTCTCTGACATTTCTGCCTACACTAAAAATTAAACCTCGGATTATTTACAACAACATTTCTGCTTTTGGGGATAGTATACACTTTTGTAATTGGGGATAGCTACTGATAGCTACAGGGGAAACCAAAAGTGCTACCTCTTCCCACTTTGGTTTTGCAATAGTTGATGAACTTCCTTTGTGACGTAAAACAAGCCTTCATTTTCCTAGGAGATCGTACCTGATGGCAGTCTAGGGGCTGATGAGCGGAGACGCCATTCCCCTTGTTGACAAAATGTCCATCATGGGTCCATGTTATTAACCTGCCATCCCTCTCCATACCAGCTCCCCCGGAGGTCAGTGATAGCCCATTTTTTACTCTGAATCAGCTCTATTTCCTAAACCGGTCCTGTTAGTGGTTCTTGGATCCTTGGTGTTCCCAAGCAAGCCTATGTTTCCACCAGTTTTGCACGTAACCATTATAATCAAGGATGTGTTATCAACGGAGGTCAATGCAGAATGCGCAACAGAAGTAAATAGTTTAGTAGCAGCAAGATGGTGGATTAAACCGATTAACTGCAAACTTTTGTTCTGTTATATCTGTTATTACAGATATTTGTTTTTACCCAAAAACCAAGCAAGAAGAATCTGTTCTCAAGACCACTGCATGTTCTTTTGTTTCTGACAAATTCTCACTTGACTTCTTTATTGTTGCCCTTTCCATCCTCTCTTTCCAACCTGGAGAATATGAAACGCCCACTGATGTCGTCACAGTTCACACTTCAGGTTGAGCAAAATTTGTTAATTTTGGTGTCAGCTAAGAGCCAACTTTTCAGGTTCTGAAGCACATTATTTTTGGTTAAAATACTCTGAATGATTCAAAATTAGGTGCAGGAACCAGAACAACTGTTCCATGTTGGTGAAAAAGGGGTAAAATAAGCACTCAGTAGCCCTATCCAGATCAATACGCCATCCTTATCGGACCAAGACTTAGAAATGATAAATTATTGTGAAGTGTTAAATTTTGACCTATTCATTCATTCATTGTCCGTAACCGATTGTCCTCGTAAGGGTCGCGGGGGGTTGGGGGGGTACACCCTGGACAGGTCGCCAGACTATCGCAGGGCTGACATATACAGACAGACAACCTTTCACGCTTACAGTCACACCTACGGGCAATTTAAGGTCACCATTTAACCTGACCTGCATGTCTTTGGAATGTGGGAGGAAGCCGGAGAACCTGGAGAGAACCCAAGCAGACACGGGGAGAACATGCAAGTTTTTATTTTACCCGCCGCAGCATTTCTAGTTCTTACGGCACTGGTTTGGTGACCCAGGAAACTCTCTGACCAGTTGCATGCATTAAACGCCATCTCTCATAATACTAATCAGCAAATTGAATATGTGCATTCTGATGATGTCTTGAGTCAGTCAGTGAGATACATACGCATGGGAGAGACAAGAGACAACAGTCGAAAAATAAGAAGAGAGTCAAAGTAATTTCACAGGGTGTGTTTAGAGAGAGAAAATGAGACTGCGAAAACAGATTTTCATCAAGAATGGACAATTCTTACATGATCATTCTTTCCATGGGCAGTTTGAAACCACTATGTGTCACAATATGAGCAAATTGCCCACTGCTTATAGGGAACCAATCTCAACGCCGATGGTGTCATTATGCTACAGCCATTACACTGTGCAATCAACATTAACTTCATCAAAATAAGTTAAAGCAAAAAAACTATTTATACTATTAAGCAATCATTTTCATGTTTGCATGACATCACAATTATGAAACAGAATACATCTGCAGGCTGTTTGGAAATGAGTAAGCGTGTATCACGTTATTCAATTTCCTCTGTGCTGCAATTGGCATTTTACATTTTTGGTTGTTAAGTGTAGAAAAGGCATTAAAAAATACGCTGTTTATATGGCAAAAACTCTGCATTTATGGGGGTTATGTTAAGTCAATACAACAGTCAACCTCTGCAGTGGCTGAGTATCCATATGCTTTTGATTCTCTTCTTCAAAGCAAGAGACTCCACTCACAGTCCACACACTACAGTTCTCATAAGGAGAGCCAGTCCTATCTCATTACTTTAGATCTAACCCTTCTACACTTGAGGGAAGTTGTCTCTGACTTAAGTCATTAAACTCCCTTCTCTTGTATAATACAGGTCCCTCACTCATACTCAAAGGCCTGCTATTCTTATTTTCTCCCAACTTGGGCGACAATATAATGAAACACCACATTGGGAGCCTCTCTGGCACTCCAATAATGTCAGCAGCAGCGCCTCCTCCTAGTGACGATTCCTGTGCTTTAGTGTCAAAATGTGCACTTCACTCTCCATAGAGAAAATGACCCTCCCACTCAGGCTCGCACATTAAAGTTAGGCAAACAAACAGCATCACTGCATCCACACTCCAAGCTTATTAGAGTGTTTTTGATAAATGAAAAGTGGAGTATCTCAGATATTGGATAATCTCTCTGGCCCTTCAGATATCTGTGCTGCAGTATGTACCAATTTATGCCCCAATATTGCTTTTAAGTGTGTGCTTTCATCTAGTGCAAGTCGGCATAGTACACCTCTTGGCTATGTAAGAGCACACATGGTGAAGTTAGTTTGTCGTGTGGCTCCTGCACTGGAGTATTACTGGCTGCGGACTCACAAAGGTCCCATAAAAATTTTAATGAGCACAATAAAGCCACATGCAAGAAAGAGAAAGAATATATCTGCAATATCTTAGAGACAAAGGAAACATATTCACAGCACAATGAGTACTGCAGAGAACCACCACAGGACTAGTAAAGGCATAAGGTAATAAGAACATTGCATACTGGGATGTATTTGGTGCAGCACTTCTAGAAATGCACAAATCTGAATGAGCCGACTTCCAGAAATTTATCCCACAGCTATTTTTGTACAGCAGAACCTACTCCACTGTCCTCCGTTATTTCCATTCATTCAGAACATCACCATAATTATTTCACCAGTATTCGCACATCTGCAGTCGCATTTTCAAAGCAATCCTCACATCTCCACATTCCTCCATCATGCCAGCAGCTCACACAGAACCAAGAACACATACAGCACAAAGTTCGAGCGTCTCTCCCTGGAGATCTAATTGTGTGCAAATTGTGAGGTTATGAGGTAATGTGTGCTGCGATTCCCTGTAGCTGCTGCTGCCACGGGGCCACCTGGGGTCCACCGCAGGTCTGAACCTCTTCTGGGACTGAACATATCATTACCTACAGCTCAGTGGTGACCCAGTGTGCATCCCTCATCTTAAAGGGCCTCCAGGATGTGACACATGGATGACTGGCATTAACCTCTGATAGAAAGGCTCCCACAGTGGGTTACATTTCCTCTGTGTAGATCCAAGTGTGTGGCTCAGCTGAAAGGTACAGACCTGAATTTCTATCTTAATAGTAAATTAATAATAATAAATGTCAAGAGGCAGATTGAGACTTGATTATTCTAAGTCTTATTAAATCCTAAATGTCAGAGTGTTTGCTCTCTAATGTTCTTCTGAGGCAGGGAGCATGCAAGGGTTCAGAGAGATTAGTGTCAGTGTCTCACAGGCTGTTTCAGTAAAACCTTATCTATTCACTGCATGCTGATGGAGTTATTCCTTGTGAACTGAACCTTTCCAGTATGCAAAACACTAATTATGGCACATTTCCAAAAGGCTAATTAATTTTAATGTTTACAAAGGTCATCACTGTGTGTGTGTGTTTTGCATAACAAAAAATGTGCATGTAGTAGACTATTTGGTGATCATTAACCTCGAGATATGCTAACATCTTGAGTAAGAAGTGCATTCATTTTTTGTCAAAGTCATAATTGAATTTCTTGCATTCATACTCAGAGGTATTGTATCATCAGCCAATGAAGTTGCTCAACGATGGCCTGAGGTTGCCCTTTTTAAAGGCATCTTTAACCCCAGCCCCTTCTCACAAGACATGAAAAACCACCACAGACAATGTCAGAAAGCATCACTGACCTTTGACATGGTAGTGTCTGCATGGTTTTTCACAATAAAAGTTGGCTTTGTGGCAAGCTAAACATAAGTCACTAAAAATGATCCTTGTATGCCTTAATGTTGTGGCATCAGCAGCATCCCCACAGATGCAACATCAGCATTTACATAGATGTGTGCCTGTGGAGCCAGTGAGGACTTAGTGCTGGAAAAACTCCTGGAATAACTAAAATGCTGCAAGAAGTCAGAATACTGAGGAGGTCTGATGTTTTGTATTTATTCTTAATTCCACATTAATGCTGCAGCTATAAAGTTTGCCAAGTGTCATTCAAAAACACCTCACTGGTGTCAATTAAGTGTCAATTTCGAGAAATTCTTCATTCTCCGTTTTTATGGATATTTAGATTAGTTTTGGGACATTTTGTTGCAATCTGTGATGCACCTATATTAAGAAAAGATTTACTTCAACCCAAATGGTATAAAAATGCATTGAAATGTTTTGTTTGTTTAAGGTATGAGATGCAATGGTGGGTTAATTGACGCCAGAGCGCTATCTAATCAATCCATTGTTCTTCATTCTGTTAAATATTATGTAACAAACTTAAATGGTTGGAGTTGGTGTCATAAATAGACATAGATGCATCGATAACGGAGAAAAAAATATTCAAAGTCATCGCATTTTGTGCTTTTTGTTCATTCCGAAATCTGATCGTCTATTCAGAAACATCACAACTTACCTTGGCACCAAATTCCGCCTCTAAACGTAGGATCCAGTGACTGTCAAAGTCGAGTTTGTCCGCGGAGAACCCCCCCTACTCCTATTACACTAAACGTTCCTGTGAAGTTTGGAAATAAAAGTACTTCTACATGAAATTCTTGCGCTCCTGCAGCCTGTAGTACCGTACCATCTGTTGTGCCTGTGCGCGTCGAGCTCTGCGCGGTGAGGAGGAGAGGAGCGGGAGGGGAGGGAGTTTAGTGTCCAGAGCGCACAGCGGATAGGACGGCGCACACGGGAGGAGAAGGGTCAAAGATGATCTGAGCGCATTCAGATCTGCCCAAAATGCACTGTATTTTATGGTCTAAAGAAGCAGCGTGCGATGTGCAGCCTGTAGGCTCTGACTGATAAACCAGCAAGTAGTGGAGGATGCACCTGCGCTGTCACTTTACCCACCATTTTAACCCGTGCAGTAAAATTTAAAGATGAGCCTTAGTATTTCACATTATATAAAAAGATGTGTTGTGAGAATAATCCATTTAAGAAGAGTTGCTGTGTGAAAGTTTCAACATTCTGGAGATAATAGTTCGCCTATAGTAGCATAGTTACCTGTACCTTATTATGCTGCCTGCCATTACATACTCATTCCACTGTAGTCTGCTTCAAGTGGACATTAAAAACAGCCCTGGAGGTTGACCAAGAGCTGCCCAGCACAAAGCTGGCAGAGGGCCCTGTTTTTTCCTCTCACAATATGCAGTAACAGTAACATTCATCATAAGAATGAAAGGAACGCAATGAGCTCCACATAAAAAGCATCGGGTATAATACAAGAGGTAAAGGGAGGCAAAGGAAAGGGCAAGAGATTTAGTTGATATTATCCAGACCGAGGTGAGGGCCAATGTGTTTACAGGGCCAGACTAAAAAAAACAGCTGGCCAATGGTAAGCTGCTGCTCTGCCGGCTGGCCTTGAGGAATAATTTTATTGTAATATATTAAATGGCAAATCTAATAGTCTTTGTGCTGGTTTATTCCCGGCGATGTGTTTATGAGCTTTAGATACATGCGGACATGTGCTTGCAGGACTGTGTCTTGTTGGATTGATGTGTGAGAGCCCCCTGACTTACTTAGACTTCTGGTTTATCGAAAGAAAAAATAGAAGAAAGACAATGGACCGAAATAAAGTGATGAAAATTTAAAAATAAACTTTTGTTATGTCCCCTTATTTAAAATACACAATAAAGAAATAATAAATATCATTATAATAATACATAAAATATATAAAAACATTTTCCTTTTTTAAAATAATTTTCTAAGAATCCTCCGCCTTTTTTTAAAAAGTTATTTTCAGGTCTTTTGGTCTTTTGTATTACTAATTTATCACAATTTACGGAACAATTCTGATTTTGCAATTGCAACTTGATTTGCAATATTTAGAGGGAATTATCATCTTTATAAGCCCGTTCTCACACCCAACTCATCAAAACACGTCACTTTGTCAGGGATCCTGGCATCAGATACCAACACACAGAGACGTTTTTAATGCCGTTATGATTTATGTCAAACAGCAGTCCACAACCCAACTCTTCCAGTACCATCGTTTGGTCAGTGGACGTCAGAGTCAGATAGCGACGCACTGCTGCACCCTTTACACACCGGCGAGTGGCAGGTACTGTATAGGGTGGGACGGAGGGGTCTAACAAACTGTGGACTGTTAGTTTCCTGTGGGAAATTAATGCTTTTGAAACTTTTGAAACATCTTTTTCCTTAAAAGGTGTCTGAATGTGTGTCAATTACAGCCTGGACTTCAGTGAAGAGAGAAATCTCAGCGATATCTCAAAACCATGGCAAATTAAACACAAATCAGCATGACTTAATTTCAGGCAGTATGTGAGAATATGTTGGGGTTTTTTTTGTCATTTGGATGAATTTACCCTTTAAACTGATATATCAGGCATCTGCAGCTGGCCTCTGATTGTTTGTGGAGATGAAATCACGCTCTAAGATTCTGCGATTTATTCAAACCCTCAAGGGTCCACACGTCCACACACATCATAAATGAAGCTTAAGGAGAAACATATACATAAAACTGAAAACGGCGGATGCTCATGGATTGAGACACTGGGGAGCAGATGGTTTTTCCACAATGTGACAGATACTGTACGATGCCCCACATATGTTCACAACGATAAAATCAAAGGTCAGAGGACTCCAGTTGCTACTGAAGATACTGGAATCAGTTTTTTCTAATAAGGGCTGCTAGTCCTTTATTTTCAAACTGCGTCCCTGCTGAGCAGCAAATGGCACAAAAGACAAAGCCGTATCAGTTCCATCACGTCCTGCAAACAGGAGTGCATCGCTCCTCCGAACACTGCTGCCTCCTCACCCACATGTGCCGAAATCTGCTGAGGCAGGTTAAGATGGAGCCTCCCACCTGGGATTATTATTTTTGGCGGGGCACAGACAGAGCGTTGACCTCAGTGTCGCTGGGTGCCATCTGCAACCACTGAGAGGAGCCAAGCTGCCATTCTGGCCATCTACAGCTCCTGCCAATCTAGTTCAGGCTTCTTCAGCTGTTCATGATGTGCTCGCCAGGCTTGGTCACTCTCATGATGGAGTGGCAGGAGAGCGTTGAAGCACAGCGCTCACTTCTAAGGGGCAGTAAATCATGTTCAGGAAACTTATAATCCAACTTCAGGGAACCATGTGATGGGACATAGCGCAGGTGATTTCCATTTTACACCTCAAAGGTGTTTACAGGAGTTGTTCGCCTTTTTTGGGAAACAATTCTTTACCTTCTTGCTGAAAGTAAGACAAAAATAATGACACCAGACTTATGCCTGTGACCTAAATAGAAATCTGCAGACAGTAGCTGCTTAGCTTATCTTATCATACTGGAGACGAGTTCAAAACCAGTGTACAACCAGTTTTTTTCGAGTTTCCCATTGCTTCCAGTATAATTGGGTAAGCTAACCAGCTACTAGCTGTAGTTTTATGTTAAGTACAGTCAAAGTCTTCACAGGTCTAGCTGGACCCTTGGACCTGAGAACTGATCCACGACCCATACAGGTTCAGTCCCATGTTTTATCATGGTCAAGTGGGTGCAGGGGGGGGTCCTATTGTTACCACGGGTTCCAGGTCTATAAAACCCGAGTGGATCAGAGAAAACTCGTCATCAGAGCTGAACAGGCGTCATGTGTAACTTGCATCATGATTAGGCTGACTTAGAGTCAGATTACAAGAGCAAAAGTAAGGTGAAAACACACTGAGCGAGCTGGAGGCAGAGCAGAGGAAAGATGAATACCTTTTTCACTGAGGTGAAAAAGAAGCTCAAAGAAACATATAATAATAAGGTCAAACCTAGCAGAGGAGGATACGGAAAAAAACAAATAAGTGACAAGTAGAATATAATAAAACAAAAATATAAATCCGAAACATTATTAAACACTGTATACAGGAAGATGGGCAAGAACAGTATGTTGTATCTGACATGCTAAGAGCAATTTTAATTATTAGGTTTGCCTGAGTGACTAATCTGATCATCTAATCAGGTTTCACTGTCCTCGTGGTTATCTCCTCAGCTGTGATTGAAAACTAAAGAATTCTGGTCCAAATCATATCTAACAACCACATTTTTTTCAGATTGTGGTCCCTGAAGTGAAATCTTATCAAATGGGGGTCTGTGACCTAATGTGTATCAATTTAGGGGTCCTTGACATGAAAAGGTTGAGACCCACTGCTATAGGGTTCGGGTCTGTCATTTAGGACTCATGAAGACACGACAGTGGTGTTAATCTTTTCGTTAAAAGCTTTTGTTGAACTGTTTCTTTAAAAAGTGATGATTGAGTCTTAATGTGCATGAAAAGTTTCATCTGTATTCACTTTTTTAAAGAGATCTTAGTGATATTTTAGTCAAACTTTGGTTTGTTTGCATACATCGGAGCGATCTAAACTCATTCACAAAATTAGTAGATTCTTGATCAGACACTTTTATGAGGTTAATGATGATGCACTGCAATTAAAGCACTAAAGATACCGCTCAGTACTGGCTGTCCAAAGACAAGCTTGAATATACAACAGACTGGCAGAATTTTAAAGTGTGAAACAAGGCAGGATTAGATTATGCTGAAGTGCTTGGGAACAATTGAAAAGTGTTCACAGAGCGATGTCTTATGTGTTCAACACTTACAGTCAGTCACTTTGTGTCCTGTCACGACGATATCAGTGATGTAATGAAGCAAGCAGTAGTTATTGCACAACGTCGACTCAGCTGTCATCTCTCAGCACCGGGACAGAAGAGACAGCTGGGGATCTGTCACCAGGATGTCGTGTTCTTCAGGACTGACCCGCAGTTCCTCATCGTGTCTCAAGTGTTCAGTGGACAACCTGCGATTTCAACGATCACTTCTTCCTCTATGGTGGATTGTGGATAGAGAAGTCTCTCTGTGGCACACGATCTAAGAGATACAGCAAAGGATCGAGTTACCTATCAGAATTATGGAGCTGGTGGTCAATGAATTGATGAGTTCTTCCTGTCAGGGGTGGCTGTAATGTGTGATTTATCTCCTCTCAGCGTCTACATATGGCTCTTTGTCTTCACCAGAGATTGCCTTCTGATTAATGCACACATTCTGCAGTCCTCACATCACATGGTTTAAACATGCCGTTTATCTTTTACCTGAAAACTTTTTTTTGTTGCATTTCCATCTCTGACCATTTCCTGATGCGTTTTTTCTCCCAGTACTTTTGGTCACAGACAGACTGTGCTGTTTGACTGCAAACGCCTGATATCACAACGACATCCATGGCCTTGTAGCATCTCAGCGCTCAAGCTGGAGTTGCTATAGCAACGGGTGATCAGAGGGGTTATTTTTCTGTGTTTGTGAACATATTGAGGAGATGATGGGGAAAAGATGATTTCATAATCAGTCACCAGCTAGATAACGTCTGGTACTCTCCAGCAGTGGTGGGATGTAACTACGCACATTCACACAAGTACTGCACTAAAGTACAATTTTGAGGTATTAGTATTTCCATATGATTCTATGATTCTATGATTATTCATGCAAAATATAAATTAATGTGACAGTATAGGTTAGGATTCCCAGCAGTATTTAGAGTAATTCTAATTAACTCCTTTACCAACTGCAACATTTAGGTGATGTACACATAAAAGTATCACTAATTATAGTCCAGTGATATAATATATATCATTCTAAAATGTGCCATTTTCCATGAACACTTTAACTTAAAGGGTGTGTCCATATTTTCTGTGTTTTTTGTTAAGGGAAAATCCCACTTCACCGCTAATAAAAAGCACTGCTGAAGGTCACAGCACTCATCCTCACAAAGTAAAATGACTGTTTCTGTCAAAGGAGTCTGGTGGCTGTAGATGGAAGCAGCAGCAAAATGTCAGTCAGTCAGTCAATTTCTGTAACCGCTTGTCCTCGTAAGGGTCACCGGGGGGGCTGGAGCCAATCCCAGCTGTCATCGGGCGGAAGGCGGGGTGCACCCTGGACAGTTCGCCAGACCATCGCAGGGCCGACACATATAGACAGACAACCATACACGCTCACAATCACACCTAAGGGCAATTTAGAGTCACCAATCAACCTAAGCCGCATGTCTTTGGACTGTGGGAGGAAGCCGGAGACCCCAGCAGCAAAATGTATGTTAGCTTTTCAGAAACAGGGCCACCTTAAAATAAATCAACATCAATTCAAGTGTACGCTATTATTTTATAGCTCTACCTTTCTGTAAGACAGCCCCGTGGGAAACTGAAGCTGTCATTTCATCCACTATCTCTTCAAAGCTAAAAGACTCTACTGACAGCAATTTTCCTTGTAATTTTACCTCACAGCACACTGGGAGCTGCCGGTCTACCTCAGATTTGATTAAGTTTGCTGGTTATTGTGCGACTTTTTGAACTGAACTAGCTACATCATGTCATGAAGGGGATAAGGTTTTTGGAAGGGAAAATATCATTTTGTAGGCAAAAAAATACTACAACTGAAATTTGAATTTTTGAATACATCAGGAACACTACTGGAAAGCTGCCTAATGATCAACAAAAATAAATAAATAAATGAATACAAATATTGATAATAATAATAATAATAATAATAATAATAATAATAATTGGGTATTTTTACACTGACGTACTTCAACTTTTACTTATGTAAAAGATCTAAATACTTCTTCCACTTCTCACCAACACCAGAACTCAGCCTTTTTAAAAGCCTGTAAGAGTGATAAATGTCAGCCTGTTACAGTTTCTCATTACAGAAACCTGCCAGAAACACTGATGTAATCACTTAAATAAATCCCTCCTCTTTTGGTGACCCTCCATGAATGGATGGTTCCTCTGGCAGAAACCAACTGCATGACAGCGTCTCCTGAATCAAGTTTCTTTTTAAGAGGAGCCGCTCTGAGATGTGAAATCATGAAGGGCACAGCGTGATTTGATTTCACCCCTACAGAAGGAGTGCTGCTGACACTTCACTGACACGTTTAAAGGTCAGAGCTGGAGGCATCAGCAGCAATAGAGGGACTGAATTACAATATATGTGGTAAATTTATGTGAACTGCAGATACTATTTGAAAGTACTGCAGATACTATTTGACTTCTAATACAAGCAGGACATGTTTAAAGAAAAAAATGTTCATTTAGAAGTGTGTGTGTGTGTGTGTGTGTGTGTGTCTATCTTTCACACATGCATTATCACAGTCTCTCAGCTCTCTGTTCTGACATGTTTGGGGGGCTTCATACTCACCAATAGCTGTTCTGTCGTCCTTTTCTCTTTATGTCTCGGCCAGTATACAGAATCTTGTGTCATTATTCCTGTGAGAAAAGGGGCGTACAAATTTATATGATTCCGTGACATTGACATTGTTATTGCGAATCCATGCAGAGGATGGATAAATGCTTTCCCATCACAGTCCATCACAGCACTCACAGGCCTCTTTACAGCCTGTAGATCCATCCACTTCCCCGTTGGTAGGATTTTTTTAGCATCCTGCATCATAGCCAATGGTGAAATTGAAATTAAAATTAGAACAACGGAGAGGCAGGAGATAGTAAATGTAGGATCGTTTTTTTTACCCTGTTATAAAATACATCAGAGGAGAGTGCTCCTGAACTATTTTGGTGGCAAAAAAATGGCAGTAGAAACACAGAGTGGTAACTGTAGGTAGAACTGGCCAGTTTATCCTATTCTACCTGCTATGAATTTACAGCAAATACAATGTAAGACAGTGATTATTGCAACTGGACTTAGAATGTAAAAACAGAAATGCGGAACAACAACTGTGTCATGTTTCTAATTTTTATTTCTTCAAAAGAATTCGACATGCCAACTCTTAAATGTCTCTGAACACTGAACAAAGCCCAGAGTGTCCCAGGATATTTAATATTTCCAAAGAGATTCTGACTTTGGATGAATGATGAATGTGTAGAATTGTAATATTAGACTGTTACGAGAGACAGCGTTTTGTTATGCTAAAATGAAAAGCTGATCCAAGGGAGTATTCCTAACTATTCCTCTCTTATAAAGCTGATTACCCTCCAGCAGGTGGATCTGTTTATATTGAACATTTGACTGCCCGAGCTCAGAGGATTTTTCAATGCAGGCATACGGCCAAGTCGAAAAGCTGTTCCAACGTTCAAATGTCTTCATGTCTGTTTATTTATGGCAGGTACTGTATATCGGTGCTTGCCAAGATTCTCTGTGCTATTTCTGGCTCTCCTGAAATAACACAGTAAGCTCATTTTTGTCAAAGGCTTCGAGGGCTTAGTTTAGATTACATGAATGAATACCCATGGTCACTGTGATGATAAAGCTTCACAGATTTACTTCTTCAACTCCTTTTAAAGAAAATTATTAAACTATGCTAAAAACATCACAAATCAATTGTAATGCTAATAGGAATACTTCTGCATTTTGGGAAGTACACTTGTTCACTTTCTTGCTGAAAATGAAATGAAACAATTAATTTGAAGCAACAGCCAGAAGCTGGTTATAGCTTAGCTTAACATAAAAACTGTCCAAAAAGAGAGAGAGAGAGAGCGAGAGAGAAGAGAGAGAGAAGAGAGAGAGAGAGAGAGAGAGAGAGAGAGAGAGAGAGAGAGAGGGAGCATCTGAGAGTCGCTTCAGTTTGCATTAAACATGACAGGTAATCTACCTGCCAGTGGCTCAAGACAAAATCCATGAATAAAATGTTTCTTCATGGGGTATATTATGTATACATGTGTATTCGTGTATATTATTATCTACCAAAAACACTGTTCAGATGCATTTATTGTAGCTTTATAGTTAAAAAAATTTAAGGAGTTTAAGTCTTCCTCCATCATTTCATTTTAGTACAGAGCCCCCTCCCAAATTGCCAGGACCCCCGCCATGTCCTGATGTTAGGCTAGATGAGTCATGTCTAGATTTTGAACTCTCCCCTGCAATTCTGCTGAGCTACAAAAGTCAGCAGCAGTGTGTCTTGCCAGGCTCTTCGGGTCCATCTGCCAGACTGAGATCATACCACCAGATCGGACGGATGCCAACATTGTTGTAATCCTGTTGTGTGCAACCAAGTAAGATTACAAAGATGATTGCTTGCGTCACATATTTCATCGCAAAAAAAAAAAAAAAAAAGCTCCATTTACATGATCGTTTTATTGACCAAACGCTTCCAAAATCAAAGCTGAACATGTTGAATGCCCACAGCGAACACCCTGGATATGCACATACTGTGTTGTTGTACTGTACAACTCATTATCTGCTGTTCTGATTATGTAATCAGGCCCTTAATCTGTTGACTTTCTCGATCCTGTGTGGTCAGTTCAATGTTTTAAACAGATCTGCAGACCCTCTTCCAGTTTCATCATCTTTTTACTACCACATGAATTTGCAGATCTGTGATAGAGCCCCTTGGACCGAAGCATAATCTGAAAAAAAGAAATGGACATAGCTGACCGTGATGTCACTCACTAGTTTTTGGACTACTGTTTTGAAACCTAAGGTTTGGCATTTTGGACGTCATCATCTTGTTTTGTTTGTGGAGCCAGAAGTGACTCTATTTGGATGAGAGGGTGGCGCTGGGAGGGATCGAGGGGTGGAGCTACTTGACAAACCAAGGACACTGCCATGGTAGTAACTTGTTAATCACAAGGTAGCATACCATAATGCACAGCCTGCATTATCATCTATCTTACTCTACATGGGACCGTCATTTACAAAATGAACGTCATGCTGAATTCAAGAAGACTTGAACCTAGTGACTGAGACCTTTCGGAAAATGTTCACAAAGTGAGAAGTAGGTTCATTTACTCATAGACTTCTATACAATCAGACTTTCTTTGTAGTAAGTGGAGTCGCCTTCTCTTGGTAATTAGAAAGAATGCAGGTTTAAGTAATGCACTGGAGTTTATGATACTTTTTCTTCAGCATGATAATCTTCACAGATGAGCACCAATTTTGTATGTTTTGAAACGTAAATGAAATCGCAAAAAGCTAAAAGCTATTGTTAGGCTTTACGCGAACTACATCGCGGTCGCACGACTTAAACGTCACAACTACATCTTAAAGCACGATCAAAAAATATTATAAACAGATAAATCTAAAAGTTCGAGCGCAACTCTGTAAAGCTGTAAAGGCGGACATGTGGGTTAATGAGTTTCTGTGTCCGCTGTGATGACGTCTGACGTCCCCGACAATAACTGTTATCCCATTTAGCCACTTATTAGCAACCGCCTTTTTTAAGACAAGTAAAACCATAAAAGTTCAAAAATCGGGTTTAAGTGGACTTATTTTATGTTGCAGAACAAAACTTCTAAATACCTTTAGCCTGTGTTGACCACAGACCTTATTTAAGGCATTTTACCAAAAAACCCATTCAAAAAACTCATAGACTTTATGATGAGGGGATCGGAAGTGCTAAAAGGCAAACAGACTTCCACATTTTAGGACTCACTACTTCACCACTCTAATGGCTTCTGTGTTCACACATGGAGATAACCCCTTGTACAGGAACAAATAAATGTGTCGTTCCTCTGAGAGGGCTGGTCTGTGAGGAGGGAGTAGTGCATATTGCTGGGAGGCGACCATCTGCAGGGCCTACGGCAGGAACAGGTCAGCCATGTGGTAATGGTTGCTTCTCACAGCCATTCTGCTTAAGCGCTGCTCAAGGCAGAGAAACACATGGAGCTGTTACTTCCCAAGAGATCAGGGGCTTCCTGTTGGCAAAGGAGCAAAACACCCACCTACCAAGTTTGATTCCTGGCAACTGTACCTTCAGCTTGGTTTTCTGTCTCAAAGAACACAATTGGCAGTGTTTGCGGTTGGGAAGTCAGTAGGGATCATGACCTTCTCCCTCTATTAACAAGCATTCAGAACAAAATCAACCCCTGTTTGTGGGGGCGTGTTGATTCAGGTACAGATATGAAGTTCAGTTAGAGCAACAGATCCAGGAGTTTGAAGACTTCTCAAATGCGGTTTCTGAAACTACGAGATACGATTTATCTTCACAACTCTTCTCTTATAAATATTTCATCTTTAGTCACGATAATCAGGAGGTAAATAGTAGATACAGGGTTCCCACACATTTTCAATGACAACATTTTAAAACTGCTTCATGACTTTTCAAGGACCCATATTGATTAAAAAAAAAAAAAAAAAAAAAAAACCTCACCTGCCCTGCAGAGTCGAAATCCAGGGAGAAAATGAAGAAACATTTGTGATGGTCAACAAAACGTCACACATTAATGCATATTAAAGCTATTTTACTTTGGCAGCTACAGAAAATACATTTGCTGTGATGTTACCTTACGTGGAAGGCTATCTATGAACATGACTGTAACAATCTCATCACACACAACAAAATCCATGACTTTTCCAAAATTTTAGATTATTTTTTGAATCAATTCCATGACTTTTCCACACCCGGAGTATGTGATTGTAATATTCCATGACTTTTTCATGACCATCGGAACTATGTATATACAGTACTGCGTTCATGTCACAAAGTTATCAACCAGAACTGTGCGCTTGTATGTATGTGGTTAAACTTTTTGTAGCCAAATTCACCTCATTCAAATTAATGAGGGTTCTGTGTTTTTATGCAGGACTACAGTTAGTCTGAAGGTAGCCTCAGTGACTCCTGTCGGTTGGTCTTAGGGCCTTAGGGACGGGGTCTGTGGCAGAAAGAAATACTGATAAAGTGGTTTAGGCAGCCTACAGTAAGCCATAGCCAGCCATAGTTCTCCCACTGGATTTTATATCCAGTGCATCCTTTTGGTCATGGTGTATTTAAGATGTTAGGGCTTTACTCACCTTTTTGCTGACTCACCACTCTCCTGAGAGCTCTGCTGACACTTGCTGCTCTTGCATGTAGCCCCACCTTCACCGCAGCATCCACCTGTGAGTCAAGGGAGGAAAGTCATTATCATCACTCCCTGCTGTGCTGAGCTTGACGCATCCTTGAAGGAGTGATGAAATCAAAGCCTATGCTAAATATGAACACTTTAAATATCTTACATTCATATCGTGATACATTTCACATGAGTTTGCTGATCTGAGCACAAAGGCATCTTTAGTTCTAGTTATGATGACTTCAGTTCGTGATTGTGGGTCTGTGCTGTTCAAACACCAAACAAGTTCATGATACATCAAACTATAAAACTCTCAATAACAGACTATTGCCTGATACACACTTTTTCAAATCTTAAATGACTTTAAAAACATTACAGACGTAACCAAATTTTGTGTTTAATCCTAAGAATGAACACACCAGACAATGCACTTTGCATTTATACTAAATGGTTTCAGGGTGGTGTTCCCAGGGACTGGGCATCTCACAGTAACTCAAATGATCAAACGTGACTTCAGAAAAAAAAGCCAACATATGGGCGGACTGTTGTTGTCAGTTGGTTGCACTTTTGTGTGCTACGTTTTGCACCAAAAAATGGAGAAAAAAGAAAAAAACTATAATGAAGTCATGGCTGAGAAGTTATAATCAGCATGGCTTATACATTTTACAGCACAAGCTGGAGGTGACTTGGAAATAAAGTTTTATCTTTAGGGATCATTTATGCTGAAATTTAGATACAGAGATGAATAGAGCCTTCCGTCCTTACTCTGGAGTGGAGCAGAACCACAAGAGATTGTGAGGACACTGTAGCACAGTTCAGACGAGATACAGACGAAGGAGACGTCAAAGGCATTTAAGAAAAGGCAGAACAGAACAAAGTGATAATATAGTGAAAAGAATTCTCCGTCCACATGTCACAATGTATTTAATGGCCTCACAAACCACCGCCGCCTACAATACTCTTCCGTTAAATGGTACATTAGTATGACCACCTCCACCGCTCCTCACAGGATTTCAAGGTGTCAATATCTAACATGTCTGATATTTACAATTTGAAAACTGGGAGACTCTGATCCAGAGGGTAACATTACAATTATGACTGTTAAACCCAAAAACAGCCCTTGTATAATTGTGTGTAGGGCCAGCACAGGAGGACATGAAACTGTTATTAACGGTGCTCAGTGGGCTGTGTGATGGCAGCATTATCATGAAAGCTGATGTGACAGGTGAGATTTTGATATAACTTGAAGGGAAGGTACAACTTATTACTATCAAGGTAGGTCAGTCATGACCTGTCAATTTAAGATCATCAGTGTACCAGTGTACAAACCTATTATCAAACCCTGAACATGCAGCTCACATATGCAGAAAGTCTGCTGTAGTTTGGCTCATACCTACTACAGCAAACCTGAGGTCATGTGTGAATTTAGATTTGGATGATCTGAGTTGCCCTGCCGTGAACTACTTTTGAATCACAGCTGCCTCACCAACAGAGGTGGTTCACAGACAGATGGTTTCCATGACAACATTATTTGATAAGCTCTCTGAAAACGATCAAAAGTGAGGAATAAAAAGCCACCTACTCAATAAGTCATAAACTGGTGAGAGCAACTCTATCACTGCTTTGTGCAATTTGGACGTTTTTACACAATGATGAAGTTTTCTTCAGACGGGGGGCAATTGTGTCTTTAGGAATCAAAGTCTGATTGCATGCGGTGTACAAAGCATTCATATCAAGGTGCTGCCACTGATGTGCTGCCGGAAAGTGTCATTAGAGATAAGGAAGAGTCAGAGAGAGTGACAGGTATCTGAGATGAATGATAACCTGCACAGAGAAATGTGATAAGAAGTGATAGTCAGCCAAGCTTGTTAGACGGAGGAAGTAATTTCAAAAAGTAAATATTCTATCTTTACAAAAAAAGGGGTAAAGATTAGTTTATCCTTTAGATACAGTTCTGTTAAGTTCTAAAGTTGTATTAAGTGTTATTTAAGACATTTCTCAATAAAATACTTGTTCAGTGAAGCCCACCTCACCTGTTTACTGACCTGACATCTGAACTCTGCACTGCATCATTTAAAACATTAACACAAGTCTTGAGATGCAGTTTGCATGCTCAAAGAAATTACACACTTAATGTTTATATACCAGCATTCGTGATGATTCATTAGCGTCAACAATTACAGTAAAAGCAACGATCACAGATTGGATGACACAACGTAATGATGCAACCATGGCAACCTAGAGAATAGGATCGAGCACCTTGATAGGCTGTCGCCGCTGCATGCGACTAGGCAGCCTGGTTGCATAATGCTCCCAACCTTGACTTTGATGTGTTCCTCTTTATATCTTTGTACCTGCAGTGAATGTTCATGCAATGTGTTTAGACTGATAAAAAAATATGAGTGCATTTAATGGAGAGTGTGGTGGAAGTGATACAGGAGAGCCTAAAGGAAAAAGGGCCAAAGATCAACTGCTGTTTCCACTTCCTAGAGGCATTACTCTGCATATAAAATCTGCATTAATGATGTTATCCACTTCTCATACAGCACACAGAACACAGCAGTGAAAACAATTAGCACACAAATTAACAGCCTGTTTCTGTCTGCATGTTTGTGTGTGTGTGTATGTGTGCAGGGTGGATCAGCCCCAAAACTTTGCAAACTACTTCCAGCAGACTTGAGCAGCAGAGAGTTTTGCTTCTGTCAAAGCCATCTGGTGCGCCTTTAATGAAACGTGTTTGAACTGTGTCACTTTTTTTTTCCGACTGGTCTCTCCATTTACGCAATGCCGCGCCGCATCTCTATAGAAGAGAGAACACAGAGAGCAGCAGCATGAAGAGAACAGAAAGAGAAAAAGTGGTGTGTGTTTGAGTGTATGTGTGTGTGTGTGTGTGTAAGAGCTGGTGGCAGTGGGTGGGCGGGTGTTGGGGGATGGGGTGCAGAGAATGAGAGTATAAATGTCACTTCAAAATGCAGCGCCTTCCCTCTTACACATGACCGTCAGTTCACCCATTTCAAATCTGATAATCGTGTCGCTCCTCATTAAAAGACACTGCATGGATTTTATAATAAAGGCTGTTATAAGTCATAAAAGTGGACAGCCATATATATATATATATATATATACACATTCATATATACAATATATATACACACACACACACACACACACACACACACACACATATATATATAAGCAGAATAAGCAAATGATTCTTGTTGGATTTATGGATTTATAGAGTCCATGCACAGCAAGCTGTGGGAGATGCAGTTATTAAGAAGCGAGCCTCCCCGTGTGTGTGTTGGAGTCGAGATAAGGAGGGGGTTCATTGGTAAGAGGGAAACTGAGAGCAGAGGAGCTGACCTCGGAAGAGGACACTTTCTCTGCTCTTAATTACCAGCGATTCCTGAGAGAGGAAGAGATGTTCATCTGCGCTGCAAGCACTGTGGCTTCTTTTCTTGCTCCACAACCCCCCTCAACTCTCACTCTCACACAGGATCTCTAAAACGCACCCTCAGCCCTTTGTCACGTCCTCATTTAATGATGCTCCTGTGGAATAACAAGAATTTTTCACCAACTTCCAGGATTAATCATGAATATTTTAGTGGTATGTGAGGTCATGGTCCATAGCTGGGGGAGGAGAGTGACTGGATCAGCACTTTATCCCCATCATCTTCCCATGATTTTACAGCAGAATCAATCCTCCCCAACACCACTGGTCCGTAGCTGTCATCCATCTCGGTGATGGGTGGGAGAACACTGGACGCATGTTGGGGAAAGTGATCAGTGATTTTATTCATAGTGAGAGGGGGCAAAAAATGATCCCTACATGTAGAGCTGGTTCATCTACACTTGCTGTACTTCTTATCTTCGGCATCCCACGGTGCCTAATGAGTCTCATTTGAAAGCAGTTACAAATGGTGAAACATAACTGTGTGCGCACAGACTGTTTCTGGATTCATTTGAGCTTACACTGGATGTTCCGTAAAAAGCACTGACCTCATCGCACAACACATATTTCATATTTAAACAAATTCAATATGGCCCTAAGTAGAATCAGTATGTGGGCAAATTGCACTGAAGATAATGTATCAAATAACAGGCTAAATCCAATTTCACAAACACATCCCCTTGAGGTGCGATTCAGATAGCTTGACTGCTGATCCCTGCTTGCACACATGCACATGCACTGAAAGTCAGAGAAGAAAAGAGGCTGCAATCCCTTATTCTATTCCTATAGATATCGGAGAAATTGAATTTTTAAGGCAGCGAGCATCTTTCATTTTGCCACAGCCCGTCTAACAATGCCTGCTCACAATGGATTTTCTATCTATAAATGCATATCATCCGATAGCAGCCGGGCATGCTGAGATGAAACGCTGTTACTCTATCAGTAAACCTGTATTGGCTCACACACATTGATCATGGAGTTAGGCATGAAGAAAAGAAGATTACATCAAACAGATCTCCTAGGTCAAACAGACACACACATAACTATGCAATGATTTTCCCACGTATCTTTGCTGTATTAATGTAAAATCTTCTAATCTCACCAAAAGTGCTGGGAGTATATACTGGATATTGTTGCAAAACTGACATAGATTGTAATATCTGATACTTCCCATGGAAAAGAGATAAAAAGGAAATACGTGTATCTACATGTAGCTTTCTTATATTTAGTCTTGTGTACAGGATACACTGTTGGCAAAGGAAGTCCACTCTCATTATACATCTGCTCGTAATCCACAAGAGTAAGAGGAAACCTGTCTTAACCACTGTGCCTTCTCAGCGATTTCTACGTCCAGCATGTTCACCTCTCAGCAAACTGAGCCGTAAAACTCAAAACTCCCTCCAGCCAAATGTCTCAGTGAGATAGTGAAGCTCCATGTTTCTCCAGAATACAGAAAGCCTTCAGGGCAGGAGCTGGCAGAGGGCAAAAATATGGAGAGTTAAAAACTGAACCAACCAAGAAAGATGGATGATGTGTTCAGTAACAGTATCTCCTGTATGGATTTTGTTTGTGAACTGTGACACTGCAGCAAATTACATTTTAAGGGAAGGGTAATGGATAAGGGTTTTTATTTATATCTTTAAAATGTTTATTGCCTACAGTTTTGAGATGTTTGTCCCCCATAACACTGTATGCAAAGACTTCAAGTGGCAACCTCCGAGGCTGAAAATGAAGCCATTGTTGTGGTCTCTACGGCTAATTCCAACATTTGTGACAACTGTACTGAGGGTGAATTTTTTTATAACTCACCCCTTTACGTTTAATAAGGCCCAAAATTACACATATTTAAAGGGGCCACTTGACTGACAGGCTGTTTGCAAAGCATCACTAAGTCTGTGAGTCAGATCCACCCCTCGCTCCTCTACAGCTCCAACCTTTTGGCTAAATTGGTCACTTCTGGCTCCAAAACACTAAGATGGGCAACAGCTGAAATGCCAAACTCAAGGCTCCACAAACCAATGGGTGATGTCACGGTAGCTACATCCATTATTTATACAGTCTATCATTTTATCGCTTTAACGCGCAGGTTTAGCAAGGCTGATGTCTTGTGCCGAGTATGAGGGGCCTCACGAGCCATAAGCTTATAAAAAGCTTGAATATATATATGATATTATACATTTGCACCGCTGCCATGAAAGATACTGGGCCAGCAAAGTCACAGAGGCTTCCCGTGCACAGCTCCAATGATCAGTGATTGTGGTGTAGAACAAAATATATCTGCATTTTATAATTCATCAAACCATACGTCAGACAGCCATAGCTGCTCCCCTCCCAACAAAACTGTTGGTCAAACTACAGGCTGTACTTGTGCCACCATGAAACTAAAGACTATAGAAGTAAATCAAGATACAGACCCGCCCCTCTCTCTCTCTCTCTTTCAAACGTAGAACAAAGTGTGTTCAAACAGTATAACTAGTCAGTGCTGATCAAATATTAATCAAGGTGATGTTCCTGCACTGCCTATTTCTCACCTAAAATGTTTTCAGAAATATATTTTAACTTACAAATGTAATTACAGATCATTTATTACCAGGTGGCCACTATTGTGTCAAACAGACAAGTTTAAATCATGTCACCTACCAGTCGGAGCGTTTACTGGTCTGGTGTGGTGCTGTTTTCTACTTCTGAATGCCACAGCCTTTTATCTCTGCTTTCTCTGGTCATGTAGCACCAATTGCAAAGGATTTCTGTTTTCCTATTGCACAGACAGCCCAGTTTTATGAAAAGACCATCTTTTCAGTGATTAAATACTTCAGACACTTTAAGACACGTGTGATTGTTTTGTAAAGGCTAAGGAAACATATTGTAGAAAAACAATGAGCACAAATGGACACATGAACATGCTGTATTTGTATGTATAAACATTTTCACAATAGTATCTTGCAGTGCACGTACAAGCAAGGTAGGAAATATGGCCAAGTCTGACTGGTGTGTTTACATACACTAACCCAAAAATACTGCATTGTATACCTTTACAGCTTGTTCTCATTCCAAACTTGTAAAATACGGTCGCTCTGTCAGTGCTTTCAGCGTAAGTGCGCATATTAATTTGTTGACATCACGTTAGCGGCATCTATGAGCACGAACAGCAGACACACAATGATACCTAACTCGTAATATGTAGAAGCAGAAATCTACTGACAAAAGGGCAACATGTAACGAGTTGGGATGAGAATGTGTTGACCTTTAGGCTAAGGAAAAAATAAATTAACTATAAGACAAAAAAATATTTGAGCTGAACTGAGCACAAAGGTTGACTCGGCAAAGTGGCACCTCTATGGCCGACTCTCATCTACCATTGTCATGTTGGATCATTTATAGTGTATAACCAGATGATACTGTTTATTTCTGCCTTGTCACACGTATTGCTTTTGTTATTGTTGATAAAAAAAACACACAACAGGATACCTTTGCCCTACAGTTAACTCTTGACACAGCATAATTATGTATGATTGCCTTTAATGGTCAGTAATAGTATTTCCGTTTTTTTTTACCTGAGCGTACAAACAAAAGCTTTTCATATTTCCTGCCTTCATGCTGAATATAATTATTGGAGTTTTGATCCCATTTAACCTCGTGCATTGTTCCTCTGTGTGCCAGGTGACACGCGTGCTGGCATTGGATCTCTTCTCGGTGGAAAGATAAATCACTGAGAGCAGAGACTGCAGCCCGAGGGAGCGGAGAACACAATGGCTTACATCGCTAAAGCCCCAGGGTGAGCAGTGTCAGTCACTAACTCCCTGCAGAGACCCACTGGACCCCAGAACGCTTCCAACTGGGAACATTAGAGAAACTGGCCTTGTGGCTAGACATGCCACTCACACACACTCAAACACACACGCGCACACACACACACGCACTTTGACTCATGGCAAAAGAAGAAAATGACTATAGTCAAGACTTTGTAAAAAAAAAATGGTGAATTTGGGGCCAAAAATTCATGATCTTATTTATCAAAAGGCTAAAAATAATCACCTTTTCTCTCTCTCTCTCTCGGATAATCAAAGACTGTCTCTGCTTGCTTTCACTCGATTACCTCAGGATCTTCTAAAGCTAGACTGAACAAAACCATTCATAATGCAGGTCGTGAATGTTATCACACATTCTTCAGGGAAACATCATCTATTATCTAGTGTATCTCTTCCTCTTGCTCTGCTCTTTTCTTCATCTATTTCTGCCACAAGCCATGCATGCAACACCAACATACAACATCACCTCACTTATTTTTATGACTCCTGGCTCCCTGACAGAATCTATATTAAGACTCATAACAAATACTGATTCACTGCTGATATAACGACACAGTTGAGTTGTGTGGGGTTTTTTTTTTTTGCCTTTGTCCCTTTTTTGGCCACAAATGCTGTCCAGCTGCTCAATGGCTAGTGCTGACGTACCCTCTACAAACATATTTTTGCTTTCAGTACAAATCCAGCATGTATGTTTATTTTGCTTAAACATCATTTGTTAATTGCATTGCTCTGCTTGGGGCAAATGAAGATCATGACAGCACACTGAAAACATATTGGTGCAAACATTTAGCAACAAACATTGCTAATGCTTTACCATATGGGACATCAGGAATGCAAAGACCATAATAAAGCCAGCTAATTAAACCCCCACAAACGCTGACCATAAAATTTTAATGCCAGCGATCACACGCAATTTCTGTGTTTTTGTTTTACCACAGAGGCAAAAATGGAAGAGCTGATAAAAAAAGATTAGTGTGGGATGTTGCGTTTCTGTAATCATAACATTTTTGTTGTGTGTTAATGGAATAATACCAAACCTTCTCTTCAAAGCATGTTGTTCTACTGCATAAACATAATCAACTGAGCTGGAGACACACAGTGCAGACACACCGAATCATAAAGGAGCATCTCAACTCCTTAATACAACTCCCTGAAATAATAAGCTTAAACCTGTTAAAATGTAAACCGCAAGCATTTATAATGAGGTAAACACAAGTGGCTCCAGATCTTAAGTAGAAAAAAAAGCATCTTGCCTTTTTAATACCTAAGACTAATGGGCACATTGTTTTCATGAGACAGTGCCAGACTCGTGGGCAGCAGATAAGGATTTGAGAATTTGTCGCTGTTGCAGAAAAATTCAAGCTAAAAAAAAAACAGATTTGTTTGAAAAGAAATAGTAAAATATTTAACATGCCGTGAATATTGATGAGGCAGGTGGAGGCTGAGTTTAACCAGAGTGAAACAAAAACAATGATTATATCTGAGTCATACTGCACTGCACTAACCTGCATCACTGCATGTGCCACCCACTCTGCTTTGACCTTTGGGTATAATGTATAAGTTCAGCACAGCATATTTTTATGTCTTTTTGCATTTCCAGTCGTTTGTTGCAAGTAAATCTCCCAACATAAAAGTCCAAATCTGTTCTAAATGCAGTTGTTGACATCAGGGCAGTCACTTTCAACCCTGCAGGAGATATGCCAGTGAACTATTGAGACAAACAAAAGACACACATGGCAGCCACAGGGGGTGCTGTCTTCAGGTATGCGTTTTAGGTAGTAAGCAGACCCTCCCTGTGCTGATCCCTCTGAGGATGTTTGTGTGGAGCTTCTCTTTTCGACAAGTGGACCCCCTGCCACCTGTGAGAGCTCTGATGTGCATCACAGGCTGAATGTTACCGAAGCCTTCTGAGCATGGACAGATTATGAGACAATGTAAAATGCCTCCCACCAGGAGGAGGAAGAGCAAGACACTCAGACTGAGAGACACCTAAAGACAACATGCAACACATTGTAACAGCTCTGTGTGACTCTCCTTTTAGTCATTTTACATCTCTTTATATTCATTTTGTTTCTCTTTATTTGTTTCTGGTTGTTTTGTGTCTTTGTAGTTGTTTTGCCTCTCTTTTACGTCTCATGCCCAGGGGACTGAGAGGCCCCATATGTCCCTGGGTATGGATCTGGTAAGCCAGTTGAGGATTCATTTACTGTAAGTGTTCAGCATATCCACTACCACTGTAAAAAACACTGAAATCCTCCACAACTCAGTGGGTGACGTGGAATGTTCCCATGAAATGAGAGGCACGAAAAATTGTAGGGAGATGAGATACATTGTAACAGTGAGTGGAAACTGAGCTGAGATGTGAATTAAGCCTCCCGAGCTAGCCTGCTGCTCGCTGCACCCCACACAGTGTCTGCATTACAAGCAGCTGGTAGGTGGTGAGATGTGGTTGACGTCTGCTTGTGGGCAGATTGTCTGTAAGTGTTTTTCAAGGAGATGAGAGGCTCTCCATTGACTGGGAAGATGGACTGCCTTCGTACAGCCAAAAGTCACAAGTGAACACCTGCTGTAAGAAAATAGTAGAAAACATTTTTTCCTTCTTCCTTCCTTACAATAGACTCTTCTCAAGACTTTGCGGTTGGTTGCCATAGTTATGGGAGGCAGTGGAAAAACACAGCTGAATGAAGAAATTATTAATAAATGAACAAAAGTCTCCTGCGTTGAGCTCGCTTGAGCACATGCACAGCAGAGTATGCTAATAACATCCTCTCTAAAAAGGAAAAAACAATAGACAGTGGATGCAACAATTACATGGCTGCATGAATACAGTTGTTGTTTTGGATGCTTTCTGTTTAGTATTTTATTAATAGATTAGTGTATTTTTGGATACATGGATGATGCAGTTACTAAAAACAAAGAACTCTAAATACCCTCCCTCCACTGAAATATTTTGGCTACATTTTTTACTGTGTCCTTAATCCAAGATTCAGAATGGTATGATTCACCACACAGTGCCCAGTGCCTCTTTTTATTTCAGGTTTATGTTTAAAAGTGATAACTATGCCTCATTGAGAGCCAATTGTTTTGTGTGTGAAATGAAATTACAATAGAGTAATCTGCAACCCAATCCTCTTGACACAGAAACAACATTGTTTGGTAAGACAGAGGCTGCCGAGCTGGGGGTGGTCAACATGAATACACTTGTTCTCATTTTTTCGATATGGATGATGTGTTTAGTAAATTCATATTCAAATGCCTTAAATTTATCAAACACATCTGGGATTGTCAATGCATTTGAGGGGAAAAAAGGAAAAGTTTTCAACATTTTGGGGGAAATAAAAAAAAGTGCATTCACTTTCTTCAAAAAGTTAGATGAGATAAATACCACTCTAATGTCTGTGCACGAAGTATGAAGCTGCTGCCAAGAGACACTTTGTTTATCTTAGAATACAACAAAGAAAACAGTAACCCTGGCTCTCTCTGAAGTATGAAAAAATATGCCCACAGATGTATGAAATGTATTGACATTATAGCTGAATGTTTTGTTCTGAGGGTTCCACATTTCTCCATCATTTTTGGGAGGAGTGGGGGACTCTATGCAGGTAAACAGCACTTTGTTAAAACTTAAAGTTAGTATTTTACAATTTGCTTTTCTGTCTGTTTGACTCAAAGCAACTCTGCTCCACACACTGCATTAACAAAGAACCATCGCAACACACCACTTACACAATAATGGAAGTGCAAAAGCTACCTTTCCAAAATAATGAGATTATGGCCTCATGTTTAGAAACTGATATGTTGTAGCTTGTTTTTTTTCATTTTGTACACAAACCAAAATGTAAAAACAGCAATTTGTAGATTTTAGGGAGTAACGTAATGTTACTATTTCTAGACACACAACAGATTATCCATCCACCCAGCACTCCCCTCTGCTGGTTACCTGACTACCTCAATCTGACAAAAATTATTTAAAAAAAAAAAAATTAAAATTATATATAATTATTTATAAAGTACTCTAGTATTCGCAAAAAAAAAATTGATGTAAATTTAGGAATGTAAATCAGCCGACAACAGAAAACAAGTGCAATCTGATATTCATCAACTCATCAACTAGATTTTAGTTAGTCTATTAAACCATAAACTTAAAGTCAACTTCTGAAAAATCAGCAAACTCTGTCGCTGTCGTTAATGTTACAGGATAAAGGCAGTACTGAAGGACCATCTTCCGAGCTGCTCTCCCCAAAATCAGTTACACAGTCTGTCCGGCACGAGTTACCAGCAGCAGCAGCAGCAGCAGCTAACACCCTGATAACACCCGACATCGAGCCATTTAACAGTACTAACAAACTCTCACCAACGCTGAAACTGCTCTTATTGTCATTAAACCCATTAATAACTGTTAGCCAAGTGATGCCAAGTGTAAACCCTGGCAGTACGGACGTGCAGGTAGACTCCCAAAAGTGCTCATAGGTAACAGGTCATAGTAACAGTAATAATATTGATAAACAGAGAGAGCAAAGAGAGGGGGACAGCAGGGCAAGGAGGCACTGAGAGAAGCGATACACTGCACACAGCTCCATATCTTAACATGATTTTACACACTGTAAACAATAAAACTAAAAGTTATGTTCACAGGTGGAAGGGGAGGTGGCGGGCTACTCTATACATTCTGATGCCAAACGAGTACTCAAGTACTCATGCCCATCCCTGGTATCAATCATCTCATCTAACTCACAAACAAAAGAAAGCCAACGAAGGTGACCAAATATTTA
Organism: Plectropomus leopardus; assembly: GCF_008729295.1. Lineage (NCBI taxonomy): Eukaryota > Metazoa > Chordata > Actinopteri > Perciformes > Serranidae > Plectropomus > Plectropomus leopardus. Next base: position 18,539,759 of record NC_056464.1, on the reverse strand, counting down.
CCTTTGAGATCTGAATAGATGCCACTTTGAAAAATATTTGAACTGCCACTGATTATTCCTTGTCATGTGTCAGGCTAAACAAACCACTCACCGCACAAGATGCAGAACACACCACAAAGAGAGATTCAAAACAAAGCAACGTACTCTGCCTCCCTAACCCAGGAAATCTGGGAAAGTACAGCTTGAATTTGTTGACGGTTCATCACAGTTAACTACATTAAGAAACAGTCAGTCTTTTGCTTATTTTTCATTTGCTCTCAAACATCTACAGCAGCTGGTAATCTCATTAACAATCACTGATGTGGTTTTATTTAGGTGGGAATATCATACTGGAATGATCATGTGACTTAATCAGCTCCTCTTGTGCACACTGGACCACCTGGGGACCTCACGATCCTTCTCGGTGACCTCCACTATACCACTGGAGAGGCATCCATAATCAAGGGCTCTAAAGCTGCTCCCAAGCATCAATTTTCAGTGATGATTTTCTCAGTTAACGAGAGGCTCTTGGATCAGCCCATACAATAAAGTGGCCACTCAGAAACAGCGGGAGATGAGTGTCATCTGCAGCCCACATATAGAATGAGAGAGGAGGATGATGATGGTAATGATGATGAGAACAATTGTGATCGGGATCGATAGATTCCCCAACAACAGATTCGGGTTGCATGCAATTTAGTGTACGCTGCCATGGAAACAGCTGACATCAGCAAGGTGAAAAATGCAAGGAGGTGTGGGGTGGGTGGGCAAGTGGGTGGGTAGTGCAACTGATGGTAGGCAGACCTGTGGAGCGGAGGTGGTGATTGTGGTGCTAATGGTTTTTCAGGAGGGGGAAGGGTTGGTGTGAGGGCCCTCCATTGCACTTCTGTCAGTTTAATGACTCCATGGCATGATTACTCAGGCTAGTCCACACAGTTACATAAACCAGCACTCAGGTTTTCATGCTAAATATGGCGGTCCTGTTGCTGTGAAGTCCTGCTGGTGACATCAATTTAACAATAATAGTATAGTTAGCTAGTGCTAAAGCAACACTGCGTGACTGTGGAATACATAATCAGGTACCTAAAATGATCTATTCTTTGGTGAAAATATCAAAAAGCAAATGCATTTCAAATATCTGAGCAAAGTATGAATATTTATTCCCAGCCACTGCTTACTGTCTAGAATCCTTACATGGCTTTATTTAGTAATCTGAGTTTGGTAATGTGATATACGCAAGTCACAAAAAACATTCATCTTAATTCACAATATTCAGGAAAAAATCCATCTGGAGCTAAGACAAACATGATTGAACAACAAGTTTTATGCTCCCTTCACTTTCCAATAATTACTTCCTGCTGTGACAGTCGTATCCTTCTTTTATATTACATTCAGCACCTCCAAGACTAATTAGCAAAGAAGCACATTTTTGTGATGCGTTGTTGCAGTAATAATGTTTGATAAATGCCTTCCCCTGCAACTATTACCGCTCTCTAGTTACATCCTGCAACCACTGATATGGTTTCAGCTGTGTGCAGTGATAATGGATTGTAGGCCTATATTGATTTGCCATTACCAGATGGGATTTTTTCACAGCAAAAATTGCCATTTCATTTGTCTCGCTTAGGATGCTAATTTATGAGCTGTGATTTGTGCTGTTAATGGGTTTTTAAAAGATGTAACCTGGTTTAGCCTTAAGATATTCACTGGATGATGCATCTATCTGTCAGTCAGAACTGCAGTGAGACACTAATTTTTTTTTTCAAGCTTTGTCTCCCACACTTAAATACATTTCTAGAAATTAAAAAACACATGATTTCCAGTTCACTGTGAGCAGCTTTGAACATTTGTTTACAACCATTGCTATTTGATCTGGTTTTATGGGTAAATTGTGGATTCCATTTACCTCCATAATTGATGATGATAAATAAATGATCAGTGATGACATATGGCTCTTGGAAATGCTTGATTTCATGGCAGCTTTTCTTCACAAAAAAAATTGTAATGCATGTTGCAATATTATTAGACCAGTGTCGCAATAAAAGTGCAAGTGAAAACACCAAAGACTATTGGAATTGTCAGCGATCAGCTGTTGTTGCTATTCTGAAGCAACGCTGAAGGAATGGCTCTGTGAGCTGCTCATCTCCTGCTCGACACAAGAATTATTTTTTATCTGTCTTAAAATAGTCAAAATTACAGTAAAGTTGCGGTGACTGGACAAAATTGCATGGTTGCACAGAATTCACAGGAATTGGCTGAATTTGCGTTGATTGTTGCAATTGAAACATTGCAAATCCTGGAGGGACTGATTGGCCACTTTTGATAATTGAAAGTATTTTGTATACATTTTGTTGATTTTGGCCTTGGTATTTTTTTAAATTAAGTCCAAGCCACATTTTGTTGCAACACCTACTGATGTAATAAAGCCTGGACTTATAGACGGATCACTGGCCTAACCTACCGACATAGGCCCAGCAGCCCAAAGAGTCAGAGTGCCCCTTTGGCCGTCACCTGCAAAATATCACTCAAATTAAAATAAACTGACCAGGTAGAGAGTCAAAATGACCACAAAGACACACAAAAAGAAAACATATGCAAAGGAACTGCAAAGACACACAGAATAACCACAAATGGGGACAAAACAAACTGCAAAGACAAAAAACCATCAAAAAAAGACAAAGTGACTTTAAAAAGATGCAAAATGCAAAAAAGAGGTAAAACCACCACAAAGTCTGTGTGTCTTACTCCTATGTAGGAGAGGTGGGGGGGATCTTTTGCACATCTGTGCCCTGTGGCCTACTGTCTCATAATCCGCCAGTGGCTTGACTACATGACAGAACTGTACATTTAAATAGGAAACATTGTCATGGCTTTAATAGGTACATATTCTGTCATTTGTTCAAGTTTTAGGTCTTTCTCAGTCATGTTAATGAGGATATGATGTACTTTATCCTTTGATCTTGTGACTGTTTTCATAAATAAAAAAGAAAAAATTCAGCATTGGTTATAGTGTGTCTAATATAGATACATGTGGATCTATTTCAACTTACTAAAGTAAGTCTTAAAAAAAATAGACTGTCATTAAGGGAACAGGAAACTGCTTTAGGATTTGCGATTCAACTTTTGCAGGCACATGTGACATGTCACATAGTAATAGTTGGTGTGAGTGAATTCAAACATCAAAGCTGACTCAGTTACTATCCCTTAATGTAGTCAGGGCAGTATCCCTCCATGTAATTTTAACAGGGCTGTGAGAGAGTAGGCAAGAGGGGACCACTTTGCTTGTCACTCTCCAAAGGTCGACAAGCTGAGCACCAAGGAAGCTCCAGCACTCTCCACTCACTTTAATTAAAGACTTCTACTAGACAAGAGTTAGCAATTAGAGTGTCTCCTCAACTACTGTATGTCCCCAGGGAGGTGCCGAGAGGAACTCCCACTCACCTATTAATGTTTAAACTGGCCTGATTGAGCTGAATTATTCAGTGAATCACTCGTCCTCTGTGGGCACCTGCTTGTTGATTTGGTCTTCAGGCCTGAGTCTATGTGATTATAAGGGCAGCTGCAGTAGCTGTGGTTTAGTCAGTGTTCGGTGTTGTCACCAGAAGGCTGTAAGATACATACTGTGATTTGGGAAACTGATTAGGCATATTAAGTAAAGGTAAGGGTCAAAAGTATCAAGTGCAGGAGTCAAGAATCATTTAAGGCAAGATGCCTTTTCGTCCATTATATCAGTTCTTCATAACTACAAATATTTCAGTTTTTTCCGGGTTTCTCCCTTTTTTCAGTGTCTCCTCCCAGCACCTTCACGTTAAGTTTCTTCTCACACAGATCCATTGGTTTTGTATGTTTGTCTGACCTCATCAAAGTGGCCAGATCTTCTATGAAAACACAATCTATGCACTACATGCAATTTCAAACCAGCTCTACCGCAACCTGGCAGCCCACAACCCAATTCAAAGGACGTGTGCACATGTTATATGCAGAGATGGTCGCGCAAGCTAATTTAACGCAGCTGTTCACTTAGCTGCTGTCTAAATGGCAGCAAGACCACGTTCTGCTCTGCCACAGCTGATCACTTGCACACATTTTATCATGAAGAAATGCAAGAGCTCATGCATATGACTTTTACCTGCCAACTATTAGTCCCTTTCTAGAGAATTCTCTCAAGTACGCGAGGCTATTTCTATGTTCCCAGGCTGCTATGTTCCCAATTTATATGGCTCATAACTGGAACCTAAAAAAATGTTCCCCAGCTCTGTAATCACTTAATAGACGACGGTTGGGTCAGGACACTAAATTTATGACTGAGAGTGATTAGATTATCCTGGCACAGGTCCGTCCAACTATACTTACTCTTTCTGTTTGGAGAACAGTTACAAAATTAATTGCAGTCCAAGAAATTTAGAAAAGTATTATAAGAATAAATTATTTGGAAAAAATAACTAATGGCTAACTTCTTCTTTTTTTTTTAAGTTAGCGCTATCATTATTACTTGTATGATTATCTTCATTGCCTTATTTTTATAACATTCTTGTGATTCTACCTCTGGTAAAAATCCTTAAAAAATCTTCTGGGATTTACCATGCTGTTTACATTTGTGGATATAATCAATTACACCTGGGGAGATTTCATTAGGTTATTGCCAGCGCACACGCTGAAGAAGGGTGTCTGGCACAAAATGTTAGTGTGGCAATAAAAGATATTCAAGTGCTGTCCTATTTTGATTGTTTTTGAATAAATAACTGACCAATTATGTATTGGAAAAAAAGACAATGTTTAATTCCCAGTTTTAAACAGGGTAAGGACAGGGAAGAGGTCATAGGTCGTTAAGGTGAGACATCCATAACAACTGACTCCCAGCGCCAAACTGGCTGAGGCTGGAGAAAATAAGGCCTTGAATTAAGCTCCAAACCTTCACACACTCTTAATCATCAATTTTAATCTTACATTTTAATCTGTTAATGGCTCTTCAGCTGATATGTCTTATCTATTGATATGCAGAGTAAACTAAAGTTCTTTTCGGGACAGAGTGAACAGAAAGTGGCACAATAGGAGGGTTAGTGTGTGTTAAGTGACCCCATCTTGCTACCCCTGTGAAAACTCTCTGGGGGCACCTCTGTCCGAATAGGACTACATGGGAGTACACAGCAAGTCACTTCCCTCATGGAGTGCCATCTTCCTCAACTTCCTGTAAAACCACAACTTGTAATTTTTACATTTCTGTTTTGTACAGATAAAACAAGCTAGATATGTGTATTAGTGAGCGTTCAAGAGGCAGATAAGCATATTTTGGAACTTTGGGGAGAGCCAGGCTATCTGTTTCCTCTGGTTTTCTGTGGATACCTCTAAGAGCCAAGTTTGAGAGTAATATTGATCTTCTCAACGAACTTTCAGAGACAAGGTTAATGAGTGTTTTTGCCAAAATATCTAACTCGTCCTTTAACCTCAGCTATAGAATTGTAGCTAATGTGGAAATAATCCATGTCAAAATGTCATTGTTTAGCGGGAAAGTGATAAGTAAGCGATTTAAATATGCACCACAGCATAGCCTCTGGGCTGTACTTCAATGGGGCCAGTTCCTTTAATCACTGATACAATTATTGTTTTCCTCATTCCTCGAAATTTATGAACACATACAGGCAACAGTGCAAAAAAGCAATAATTACACATCTACTTCTTTGATTGTTTTGTTATCTAAGCCAGTTTCCAATTTATTCTACATTTGTGGGGAAAAATACATTTCATGACCCAATGGAGCTTATGTAACATCAGCATTTCAGAAAAGGTGCATTTTTGCCCGGGGTTCATTTTGTCCAAGCACACACACAATATATAGTCGCATACTGATCCTAATTCATTATTGACGACATTTCTTCCTCTCACAGAGGCAGTCAGAGCAGGCCTTTTTTAAAATCTGTTTTTAGGAGAAATTCCCTCACAAGTCAACTGACTTGGCTGCATGTCCTTACTATAACTGGAGCCATTTGTAGTTCATATCCATTTTTTACAAATCTGTTGCAATGTGCAAGTAAAGCCTGGGTTATCTATATTGAACCAAATTCTGGCAATGCTTCTGGCATCCTACACATCCCCATTGTGAAAACAGCAGTTACCTTGGTAACAAGCACACCACAATAAGGGCATCTTAGGAGACAAACAAATCGTGCTGTGCCGTGGAGGCTGGGGCCGTGTGATTTACATAATCAGGGACATTTAATGTACAGCTACTCTTACTGTGATCTTGAGCATCTACCAGCAACACCCATGGAGGTTGTTGTGTTACATGAACACCTCTGTCTCTTTTCACACCTCGCTCACAGAGATTTAATTCTCACCAAGCAAGGCAGCTTTAAATCACTGGAGCATTTCCAGAGTTTAGCAAATAAAAGACTAAATTAATAGCATAACACATAAGTTTCCTCAACAATCTAACTGCACATCAGTGTTTCCCCCATGCATATATGCCTAGAGCAATCTTTATGGGGTAATTGGATGAGTTTGTTCTGTTAAGCCAACAGATGTTCCTCTGCAGTCACATCTGTTAGCTTTATTTGGTTACTGAAGACTTCAGAGGAGATCTCAAATCTGTTATCCCCATGGATAAAAATTAAATAAATAACAAATTTAAACTTCTTGCTTTGCTTCAATGAGCTGTGAAGAAAGGAGGAACTGCATTTGCAGTTTGCATATGTCAGAGCCTGTACTGCCAGAGTATGCTTTTTTTTTTTTTTTGGGGTGACATTTGTTATATACAAATACATAGCCAGGTTTGTCTTCCTAGGTTTGGATCTGTCAGTGTTATCAAGCCAGCAAGCTGTTCTGGTTTCTACTCAAACCATTGTTATAAACCAGGACTGCTGGAGGATGTGCTGTATGTTGGGCTTTATTAGAGGCCCATCACATAGTGTGGATTGTGTGTGTGCATGTGTCTTAGTAACAAGGGAGCCATGACAGTGGCCACACACCACAGGAACAGCCTCGGACAAATGTTGATGACCTACATTCTGTTTGCCTGAAGGAACAGAAGCCTTCAAATATCTAATTACCACCAACCTTGCTTCCTCTGTGCAGCAAACAGGATTTAGTCTGTGGCCACTCCATCATTGAGGAAGTTCATTTTTGGCCCAGTATTATCTTCCTGCCACGAAGAGGATTTTATTTTCAATTCTTTCTGATTTAGTAGCATGTTTTAAAAGAAACTTTGTTTTCAAGGACTGTACCCGACTCAGAATTATGTCAGTCGAATCAGACACAGCCCTAAAAAACGAATATTCAACAATTTGTTTTGAAGAATGGCTACAAAGAATAGTGTGGTGCTCCACAGAAAGTCTGGGGACCAAAACATCCCCAGAAGCACACTGCAGAGTGCACTGACTAACAAAATTTGAAGGAAAAAGACAAAAAACGACTGATCAACTTGAGGCTATCTCCATCAACTGAGGGGTCTCCGACTGATGATACAAATCTCTGACATTCAGGGGGCAGCCCTATCGTTTCCATATTTATGGTGATATCTTTTTTTTTCCCCAGCCAGAAGTTGTTGTCAGGGCTATTTTTTTCTGTTCTTATTTTATTGAAAACTTTAAAGTCTTCATGGAAATGTGGTGTATGTTGGCCTCTATGGCACACATTTTTTACCATTCCTTTTGTAAATAAAATGAATGCGAGGGCCCCAAACTTTAGGGAAGTGCAGTTAAGTATCCGTTTGGCTGTGTCTGATTGTTGATCAAAGATTGCACTAAAAATACACAGCAAATACAGAACCAGCACTGTCAAATAAATGTTCAGTCATTTATAATCATTTGATCATCAGTGTTGACTACTTGCCAGACTTTCAGCTGAATGTCTGTTAAGTAGTTCAGTGTTTCTCAACCTCTTGTCGTGTCAAGAACCCGTTAAAAGATACACATTAGGTCACAGACCTCGCATTGATAAGATTTCCACGGAGGGAAACCTATGGTCAGAATAGTCACTCTTATGACTATTAGGGTGCTTTTCATTATACTATTGTGTCTCCTTACTTCCCTCCCTTACGTCTCTTGAGGACAATATGTGTAGGAAACACTTGTGTTTCCTTGCTCTTAGGCTCCTGGAGGATGCCTCCTCAAGGAGCATTTACGGGATTAGAAGATCCTCCATGTTGGAGAAGGCGTAACAATTTACAGGTCACGGGAGGAGAGAGAGCACAAAGACGCAGAAGTTAGTATAATGAAAAGCATCCTTACTCACATTGGGCTCACTTTTATTGTAAATTGAAAAGTAATAATAAAATCTTACCTGTTTTTCTGGGGACCCGCTGGCACTCCTCAGGGACTCCCTGTACACCTGCTGATATCCTCTGTCTCTGAAATACACCAATAAAAGTTAATTAGATAAATAAGGAAATTATATGATCAAATACAAGGCTATGAAAATGACATATCAACAGGATTATTGTCTTTACTTGGTGTGAATTTGTTTCTGACACAGGTTGTCACACTTGAATACATGGACAACCCAAACTGTATCTCAGTAATCAGAAGCTTCGACTTGGAGGAAGTGGTCTAAAATGATTTATGGTCCAGGCCTCATTCCCTTAAGACATGAATAAATTGGTTTTACAACATGTAGAATTACTCAGTGCTAAAGCTGTCACATAATGCAATCATGTTGTGGTGCTCCATAAATGCATTGCGCCCTGACCATGCCACTATATTGTATAGAATATAATCTCTGTTTTAGCTATTGTAATATACATTATTTCTGTTTTACCCGTCATTTCATAATCTGGGTCATGTGATGGCTTCTTATTGATTCCAAAATTGATTATATGTTTTTGCATATGTTTTTAAAGCCCTGACAAAGACCAGCAGTTGTCGAAACATGTTGGCTTTTTTAATGATTTAGCCATTTTAATTAAGGCTTTTAATGTCATTTCTTATTTGTCATATTCTTAGAGTGCCTGTATTTCCTTCTTGTTTATTCTCTTAAATTTCTCTTATTTTTTCTTTCCTTAATTTTCTGGCAAGAGAAAAAATAAAAGAAGTCAACTCCAGATCCACCAAATGTTGTTAACCATCCAATTTCGCACTTACCCAGCTGTACTCGATGATGACTCCCACTTGATCATAAGTCACCAAGTAGCATAGGTTACACCCCCTTAACACTACATACGTTCAGGTTTTGTGCTGTGTGCAAATAAACTCACATTTGTACGTAAGTACTTGATGTACTTAGTTACGTTTCAGCACTGGTCATTAGAGGGATGCACAGTAACTGCAATTACAGCAATTGGGATCAGTGCACCAAGTAAAGTAGTATTTCTTTAACCCTGAATTTTCATAATCTAGACATTGAAATACTCTGAAAAATTATCAAATGATCAATGAATTTATCAATGATCAAATGATATTCATGCATTTCTTTAAATGCTCCTCATGTGTAAAACTTATTTCTCCTTGTGCTTAGCAACAATTTGTTGACTGTGAAAATGAGATGTTTTTCTCTAATCTTGGTAAGAGTGCTCATAAATGTTCTCTAACCCACGAGGAAAGCAATATATGTTCATATATTGTTTCTTGTCATGAGGCCCAATGTTATTTTTGCACAGTTTAGTTTGACGTGATCCAACTTGAAGTGCGCTGGTAGGGCAGCCAGAGAGACAGATATTTAGTGCAGTTATACTCCCAGAAAAATGTTTAGAAATAGCCACACATTCTCAGCACGCTCACAAAAACGTGATCATACAGACAGAGTAGTGGAGAGCATGTTTGTGTGGTGGAAAAACAGGCTCAGCGAGCAAGCCAACTTTATCTAAAAGCTGAACAGTGAGGAGATAACAGAAAAAAAACTTTAATACTGCGATTAAAAGTCAGTGTTTCTCTCAAAGATAAACTTTCTTAAAGGTCACTTAGTCTATAAAAATAGGAATCTGCATTATATTATCTCTGAATGGCCCCATTTTCTTATATTCTCAATTTCATCTACTGATGCTCTTCCAAGGCGGTGAATTCAACTCAGTGCAGCATCTTTTAAGTCACTTTTGAAGTCGAAAAATATATGACTGTAAGGGACTTTATGTGCTCAAACTGCGAATATAAAAGGAAATCTATGGGCAGTTTGCTGTGTGAGTAAACATGGCAGCTGGTGGAAGGGTTGAGTTTACCGGCTGGGATAGAGGCAGCGTTTTAATTGGCTCATATGGAGAATAACAACATTTTGTGAAAGCACAGTGAGCAGGTTGAGTTGGAATATACAAATGAGACATAGCAGCTCTGTTCTGTTCCTCGGTTTGTTTATAACCATCTCATGAGATGTGGAGCTGTCCATGGTGCTGAACCTGCTGGTGCTGAAAATGAAATCTGTTGGACCCATCAAGGTATTTCCTGTGAATGCGAAAGAAAAACCATCACTAGGAAAACTGGATCATTGGACAAAGAGCAGGAATTTCATGAATGTTAAAAAGATTTGTTCTTTCGGTGAGAAATTTAGTTTTTATTTTATTTATCAATATTGCGACAGCTGCTCATTGTGGGTTTTTCTGTAATTTATTCACATTCATTGGTCCCATTACAGGCTGTTTACGTGGCCTCCTTCCATGCTGGAGGTGATGCACCAAAACTGAGTCTCCAAACAGACAAAATGATGACCTGAGCAGCTACAAGTTACAGTAAAGGGAACATTTACACGGCACATTTGCACTTTATAACAGCTTATTTTTGGTACATATGGCTCACCTAAGCAATAAGCAGAAGTAACAGGAGGTTTTATTAAGAAATATTTACTATACACAATTGGTTTAAGAGAAAAATCCTTCTGATGAAGAATAATCAGGCAGATGCCAAATGGCACTAAAAGTAACAGATGGGTTCTGGAAATAGAATTTGAAGCCTTGGCCTGCATGTCTTTCATGTGTGGATATTGTTGACTATACGATCATTGTCGGATCAAAAGTGAGAAACATTTGAAATAGAGCAGAAGAGAAAAAATTAAATATAACAGAAAACAAATTAAAGGGCTCTCCTTTAGTCCATCTTCAAAGATATACTATGCGGAATCTTCCTTTAAAACAACATAAAGATACTTCATACAGAAGTCAGTATTTAGCATGATTTGATCTGATGGTTGGGTTGAGCAGTGCTTTTCAGCAAGTGTCTCTCTCTCTCTCTCCATTATTTGGCCATGGTTTTACATAACTTTTTAAACTGTCTGTGCAGAGTTTGACGTGCTGCTGCTCAGAATTAGCATTTTGTCATCTGTTTATTATTTTATTTACAATCACAATTTTGATTATTGTTGTTTTGAATCTACCTCAGGTTGGTGAAATGCTCTGTTGTTTAGCAATGTTGTCATGTTCTGACAATAAATAACATTTTTAACTACAATTATCAGTATGATTTTTTTTTTCAACCTTCACTTCGGAGCAAACATCAGCATTCAAATTTATTTATAAATAATATATAATTATTTATATAATTATAAATAATTACTGATGTCGACCAATATGAACATTTTATATTGTGATAAAATCTTTAGCCAGCCATAAGAGAATACTTCACTTTCTGACCCGAGCAGCTGACCTGCTGTGTAACACAGTACGCAGCAGAGTTGTGCTTGTGCATGTGGATACCTAAGTGTTTTATATTCTATGGCTGAGAAAATGTAATGCCAAAGGAAAGGGTTGTCTGGCAGCAAGGTTAAGAAATAAAATTATTCTACATATAGTGCCACTTAGACTGACAATGAGTGCACAAAATATGTTTTGCTGCTAACCTCCATCCACAGCAGTGCATTTCAGAGCATCTGCTTCTCTAAACTGGGAGTGTACCGACCACCTTTTACAGTATGAAATACAGAGACTTATGGGTAAGTACCTGTTACAACTCCACTTCAAAAAATCTGAACTATCCCTTTGAATCATTTAATAATAATAATAATAATGCATTTTATTTATAGGCGCCTTTCTTGACACTCAAGGTCACCTTACATCATCAACATAAAAGCAGACACAATATTAAAGAGACAAAATAAAATATAGAAATACAATATAAAATTAGACGATGCAATTGTGATCAGAGGGAGTAAGCCAGTTTAAACAGATGGGTTTTGAGTTTGGATTTGAAATGTGGTAGTGAGTCTGAGTTACGGAGGTCAGGTGGGAGTGAGTTCCAGAGCTGGGGGGCAGAGCGGCTGAATGCTCTGCTCCCCATGGCAACAAGACGGGCGGGGGGGACGATGAGATGGATGGAGGAAGACGATCTGAGGGTGCGGGTGGGTGTAGCAATGTGGAGGAGGTCAGAGAGATATGGTGGGGCAAGGTTGTGGTCAGCTTTGAAGGTAAGGAGGAGTATTTTGTAGTTGATGCGGTATGTGATGGGGAGCCAATGTAGCTGTTGTAGAATAGGTGTGATGTGATGGATTAAAGGGGTGCGTGTGATGATACGGGCAGCTGAGTTTTGGACCAGTTGTAGTTTATGGAGGGTTTTATGTGGAAGGCCAAAGAGAAGAGAGTTGCAATAATCTAAACGGGAGGTGACCAGACTGTGAACAAGAACAGCAGTTGAGTGAGGAGTAAGAGAAGGACGAAGCCGGTTGATGTTACGAAGATGGAAGTAGGCAGACTGAGTGATATTATTGACATGGGAGGCGAAGGAGAGGGTGTTGTCGAGGATGATACCCAGACTCTTAACCTGAGGGGAGGGAGAGATGGAGAAGTTATCGACGGGTATAGAGAAATTATGGAGTTTGTTTAACATAGATTTTGTGCCTATTAAAAGAAGTTCTGTTTTATTGCAATTTAATTTAAGGAAGTTAGAGGTGAACCAGGATTTTATTTCAAGGAGGCAATTGGTGAGGGACGAAGGTGGGAGTGTGGAGTTAGGTTTGGCTGAAAGGTAGAGCTGGGTGTCATCCGCGTAGCAATGAAAGTGAATATGATGTTTGCGGAAAATGTACCCGAGGGGGAGAAGGTAAATAATGAACAGCGGGGGCCCCAGGACAGAGCCCTGTGGAACACCTGAGGTAACGGGGACTGGATGAGAGGTGAATGATTTTAACTGCATGAACTGAGTGCGGCCTGAAAGGTATAAATGAAACCAGTTAAGAGGTGTGTTTGTGATGCCAAGAGAGGAAAGTCTGTCCAGAAGGATGGTGTGGGAAACTGTGTTGAAGGCCGCAGTCAGATCAAGCAGAAGGAGAATGGATAGTGAACCAGAGTCAGCAGCAAGGAGGAGGTCATTAGTGACTTTAAGGAGTGCTGTTTCAGTGCTATGGAAGGGACGGAAACCAGATTGAAATTGTTCTTCCAGGATAGATGGGTGTGAAGTTGAGCAGCAACTGTTTTTTCAAGAATTTTGGAAATGAATGGAAGATTTGAGATTGGGCGGAAATTATTGAGGTTATTGGGATCCGAACCAAGTTTCTTGAGTATTGGGGTTACAGCAGCTGTTTTGAGGGCAGAAGGAACAACACCAGTGGTAAGGGAAGAGTGTATGAAGTCTGTGATGAGAGGGGACAGAGAGGGGAGGGTGGCTTTTACAAGGACAGTGGGAAGAGGGTCTAATTGACAGGTTGACGATTTGGATTTCTTAATGAATTTGGAAACTTCATTGACTGAAGGTAGGGTGAATACTGAGAGTGAATGGGTGGGGGCAAATGGAACTAGAGCAGGTGAAGTTGGAGCAGAGGTGGATGTAAGTTGTTGGTGAATATGTTCGATTTTTGAAGAGAAAAATGATACCAAAGTGTTGCAGAAATCAGAAGAGTACAGGTGAGGAGGAAGCGACTCTGGCGGTCTTGTAATATTTGTGAGCAGGGAGAAAAGGGCCTTAGAGTCACCCTCATTTGAACTGATTAAACCAGAATAGTATATGGATTTGGCTGTAGAAATGCAGTCTTTGTAGTAGAGAATATGATTTGAATACATGTCCTTGTGGACAGTGAGACCGGTTTTCCTATTGAGTCTTTCAAGTTGACGTCCTTTTGCTTTTAACTGTCTGAGAGTGGGAGTGAACCAAGGTGCAGTATGAGTGAATGACACAGATCTAGTTTTGAGTGGAGCAAGAGTATTTAAAAGGTTATGAAGGCTGTTGTTGTAGTGTGAGAGCAGTTCATCTGGGGTAGAAAACCTTTCAACACTGGGAAGTCTGTTGATACAAGAGGATAAATTATCCAGGTTGATGTCCTTAATTTTACGTTAAGTTATATTGTGTGGAGGGTTGGATTTGGAGAGTGAGAGATTAACACTGAACGATAAAAACATATGGTCTGAGAGAGGGAGGGAATCTGCTTTGCAGCCAACAGGTGTAACACCTGAGCAGCAGATTAAGACCAGGATATGTCCTTTAGTAGTAAAATTGATATATTGCTGCAGTCCAAAACTGTTCAAACAGGATGTGAAGTCTTTGGTGAGAGTATTATTGGCATTGTCCATATGAATGTTAAAATCCCCCAGAAGTATTATGTTTGGTGAGAGTGTGGAAAGGTGCGTCAGGAAGGCTGAGAAGTCGGTAATAAAATCCTTGTTAGGCTTTGGTGGGCGATACAAGGTGGCAACAATTGTAGGAATAGGGCCAGAGAGCTGACATACAGTGGCCTCAAATGGAGTGACAGACAGGAGCATTCACAGGCGCTATCCTCCACTTCTCGCGGTAAATTATCGCGAGACCTCCCCCTCGACCGGAATCACTCTACCAGCTGCATTTCCTGGATTGTGGCACCATTAACAAAAGCAACATACTCATATGTTCCAAAATTGACCATTTCCAGTGGAAAATGCTGCCCCTTCCAAGTCTGTGAGTGCAACTGTCTGAGCTCAGAGTGCACAGTCATGCTCTGAGCTCTGTGAAGACGTACTTAGGTACTGTGGAGCTTTGAGCTAAATGCAAACATCAGTATGCTCACAATTAAAATTGATAACATGCTGAGGTTTAGTTTGTTGTCTTAGCCTGCTAACATTTAGTGCAAGTATAAAATCATGCACTCCATCTTGTGGTTGTTGAGATCTCTCAGTCTCAACTAACAGACTGACATTATCATCCACAGAGCTAATGCCAGCATGACTAAAATCTGAGCATTGTTTAATTTCAATGTAAGGTCATTTTAAATGGGCAGATGATCACCAAAGATCAAGGGAAACAGATAGAAACCAATTAAGTCAAAAATCAATGAAGAGGTTAGGAAGAACATGTTGAGATGACATTTCACATTTGGAGACTGTTTCTAGGGGGCAAAACCCTCTCGGCACCAAGATGCCCGAATGTCCAAAGCTATTCCGGATATTTCTTCCACAGATTCGTCCTGTGGCAACAGGAGACAAGCAGCTCATCGCCTCCCATGATCTCATCTGCCAGTCCATCACGCAATTTTGCAATGACGAACCCCAGGACGGATTCCCATGGGCTGTCTGCAGAGAGCTTTTTGATTGAATTTATCAGCTTCTCACAGAAATGTCATTTCATGGTGGAACACATTTGCTTTTTTGTCTGTCTAGCAGCGCCAGGAAATGAAGTCTCATTTTCACTTGCGGTTAATGAACCAGATTTCCAACATTAGTCTGCACTAAGCATCCACATTTACAGTAATCATCACTGAATATAGGGCACACACTTCAATATTGTGCAGTAGCAAGCTAGATGAGCTGTAACCACATACTGTTACACAAAACAAAAGTGTGATTCAGAATGACACATCAGCACCAGACTGGCCCTCAAGTTAAAGTTTTAGCTCATTCTTATGTTTATAGGTTGCCACGCTTCAATATACAGGGTGTAATAGAAAACCTTTTAACATGCAGTGTTATTTAAACTAAAATTTGATGGAACTGACAGGTTGCATTCAACTGAAATCTTTTTATTACGACTGTATGTGACAAATAAATTGACTGAAATTCAACATGCATAATGCACCATGCATAGTTCCCAAACATTCTTGACATAATTTACAATAATAGGCGACTGTTTGCAAATACTTAATGAAACTTTCTCTTGTTCAGCACTTGATTTATTACTGAAGAATAATAATTTTAAGTGTTATAAATCAGAGATTAGAGGTTTATCTTTAAGATCAAATATGCACAATAAAAGAAGAAGTCACAAAAGTGTTTCAATGTTGTTCCCTCTAATATTGGCTTTTGGTTTAGGACCTTGACAGGTTCTGAAACTGCTTAATGTGTCACTATGTTTGCTGGCTAGTCACTTATTTGTTTGTCAGCTTTTGGTGTTGGTAGTGTACAGAGGGTTTATTAGAGCTTTTTGATGAAACAGGTCCCTGTTGCCTCTGGAAACGAGGCTGCTGGGAGTTGTGAGACTGAGTGAGAGCAATTAAAATAACAGCGTGTAAGATTTAGGGGGATTTAGTAGTACCTAGTGGTGAGGATTGCAGATTGCAACCATGCTGCAACCTCCAGGGCTAAAAAATGAAGCCATCGCTTAAGTGCCAAAAACTGCATTTCTTTGAATGACCACTCAACTTCACAGCAGAAATACATGTTTACAGCATGATACAGAAAACAGATTTGGTCTCTATAGCTACTTTCCCTCTTCTTGACAACTGTAAAGGGTACAATTTTTCATTACTCACTTGTTTTTATTAAGGCTTAAAGTTACACATATTTAAGGGCCAAGTGACTTCGAGTGACAGGCTGTTTGCCAATACCTTGGCTCCACCCCTCCCAAATATGATCACTTCTGGTTTCAAAAAACAAAATGGTGAAGACCGAACGAATGCCAAACTTGAGGCTTCAAAGGGAGAGTGCACAAATCAGTGGATGACACCCTGTCGCTACTTCCATTATTTTATACAGTCTATGATTGCAACCAGTTAACACTTCACCTGGTTAGAACATCGTCAGAGGTCGTTGTTCAGGCGGTTTCTATCGAGTGCAGAGCACTCCAAAACAAATGGACTGAATGATTTAAACTGGTAAAAACAATATATAAAGCTGTTTTACAATACAAATCTGTTTCTCCAATGCTGTTTGGTCCATCGCCACTGGCCCAGCACCTGCTAATGTGTGTTCACCTTTTTTCTTCCATAACTTAAGACCCATACGTTCAACAGGTTTTTACCAGGCACCAAATTATTTACAGAGGTCTCTTCCTCCCAAAAACAAATGGACCCAGTGATTTAGACTGGTTAGAGCACTGAATAAAGCAGTTTCACATTAAAAATCTGTGTTTTTCCTACCCTGTCTCTGCGTAGGCACTGCTAACTATGATGGTATCTAGAGCTGGTGTTTTGTTTGTCTGCTACGATGCAACATGGCGATCTCCACAGAAGAGTATCTGCACATTTGTAAATATAAACCACTCATTCTAATGTAAAGAACACACAAGTCTTACATTCAGGTGATTATACAGTAAGAATATTGAGCAGTGCATCTTTAACATCTACCAAGATATTAAGAAAGAAAGCCTATGGTTGGAAAGATCCAGAAAATATTGAATAGCAAGCCAGAGTTCATATTCAACCCCTACAGTGTGATACCTTTTGAAGGCAATGCCTCTCAGAGCTGTTTTTCCTCCCTTGAAAAATGTATGTCTCCAAGCTCTTTGATTTTCAGTTCTCGGAAGCAGAATCCCAAAGCCCCAGTGAAACTGAATTTCTCCTCTCTGGAAAAAGCCAACTACTGCAGCACAATGACAAACACGTATGGCTTGAAATGCACTTCAGTTAAAATTGTGTCCAGCAGATCTTTTCAGACAATACCAGTCACCAGAAATTATGACCCCAATCAGCAGCACCTTTCTTCTGCTTCAATCTCTCTCTCTGGGATGCGTTACCTCATGAATTATATGTATAGTATTACAGCAGAATTATTAGGCCCTTATGCTATACCCCAGAGCTGATATGTCTTTGTGAAAGTGAAGCTATATTACATGCTTCTCCTTCACACCAAGAAGTGTAGCGAGACTGAGAGACTTCTGTGACAGCTCCAAGAAGGCAAAATGAATCAAGACAGTGGGGACAGACAACCTTGTCAAGTCTGCTTTTCAATGGATGTTTCATTCTTTTGGTCTTGTGTCAGAAGCTGGAGGTAGAGAACTGTGTTGCATTATTGTTACACTTATTGTTTTTCTCTTTTTTTTGGCTTATGCAAGAGAGAGAGGCAGGCAGGCAGATGAACACAAACTCCCAGTGCTCTGTAAGTAACATATCAGCAGCCAGATTTACAAATTGCTCGAGGCATCTTTGAATTAACAGGAGAAACAGGCTGGACTGCCAACTGTAGATGCCTGTTGCCCTGTCTAGACTCAGTAAAATCATTGTTTACTGTCTTACACCTCGGTTTAAGACCAAGTGGTGAGCACCATTTGTGGATGTGGCAGACAAAGCGGCAGGACTGTTTTTAAACAGTCCTGTGAGAAGTTGGCAAGTGTACAGTTTAAAATCTAATAAAATTCAAAATAATAAGCTTCAGGAAGGCAGGATCTATCAGGGCTGTTGTATTACACCACTAGACTTAGACTAGCTTCAAATAGGTGTACCTAATAAACCAGCAACTTAATATTCATGTCTAGGTATTCATTCCTTTATAATATTTGGGCTGGTGAGTGGAAACAATCTATAGCTAATGAAAAAGTAGCTGCTGCAGCTGGGAATGTTACCAAGCAGGCTATTTCATCATTTTTACATACTATAACAATTTAGAAAGCAAGACCCATGCTGACCTCTCTGTTGATATTGTTAAAGCTCCAGTGTCTGAAACACATTAGCCAATTCAAACTGTAGTGTTAACAAGTTAACTTGAAGAATTCTTCTTGGAAACAAATGTTAATCTGTTAAGAGTTTGGCCAATGGCGCAGCCAACATATGTAGTTTGAAAAGAACATCCATCTCTGAATAAAAATTGTTGGTAGACATTCATTGTGTAGGATTTATTGGCATCTAGCAGCAAGGCTGCAGAGCCTAGATTTCTTCTTCCTCTTCTTTTTTCTTTGAATGTAAATAAGGTGCCAAAGTGCATTAAAACGCATTAAATAAAGTTTGTTTTACAAAAATGTGCCTTGAGAGGATCCCTTGGATCCTCAAAAAGAGGTTCAGACTAATTGTTTACATATTAATTATTTATGTTTGTTCATTAACTGGTCCCTGGCCTCCCGTCATTTTGCAAAATTGGTCCCCCGTTCAAAGCAAGTTCATAATCCCTCATGTAGGAGAACTACAATGGCTGACATGGCACGACACACGTGGACTGTATTGCTTTTTATGCTATGTAATGGAACGTCCTTTCTGCTCCTGTAACAGATATTACGGCACAAGACGACACCACTTTACAATAAACAGAAGTATGGGTTGTAATAGGCCTCTACTGCAGACTGTATAGAAAGATGAACATGACAGCTTCCCCAGAGTGAAGCTTCTCACTCTCAATCACCTCCTGGTATCCGCCCCTCCATGTGAGTAAATGGGACAAACTAAAAACTTAAAGTACATGCCATATAAATGGTGATGGTTTCTGTCACTGAAGGTAGTTCTCGTCGCCCTGTTTGTTCAAGTGATCGTTATTTATGATAAGTTCAGTTTTAATGAATTATTCAGTTCTACAAAAAGGGGCTTTTCCGCCATGATTGACAGCTGTGACAGCCAATCCTTGTGTCTGGTTCAATGAGGCTGCCCACGATTGGTCAGTGAATTGATGTTTTGGTGGTAAGTCCCCCACCACAGAGATCTGTACTGCGCAAAATCTGGCTCAGAAAGACGTCACCAGTGCGAGATAGCAGCAGCTGATGCGGGATATTTTATTTTCACTTAAGCATAGCGGGGGATAAGTGGGGACGCATTGTCCATCTTTATATGCAGTCTATGGCCTGTACACATGTTCCATCTTTAACTGCCTGGAAAACGCAAGTTTAGGCATTGGACGCTACTCTTGTGTCCAGTTTGTGCCAATGTTCAAGACCCCAAATTGCATTTGAGGTTTCTAAGCTACCATAACCAACACCGTATTGTGGTCTTAGTACCAGAAATCCTGAGTGCAGATCTGATCTTCCATATCTATCGATGACTTATTTTTACAGAAGAAAGAAAAATGTTGGCTGTGACTGGTTGTTCCTTGTCACGTAACATGCGGTGCATGCTGCTACATTCCAAAAGTTGAGCTCTGTTCATCATCATTTGAGAGAGCATGTCTGTGTTGAACACGGAAGATTTGAGGGCGCTAAAATGCAGCATGTGTACACTCCCATAAGCTGCGCACACGGTCGACTTCTGTGGACGTTTTTTCAGTGAGAGTGAGTTCAATGACTCTCTGTGTAGGTTATTCATCACTTTGAGCGACCCCTTTCACATACAAGTATTCACTGTTCCATTATTGATAATAATAGATCATAAACAATAACTTCTGTTATAAATGATAATTACACAGTAGATTTTTTTAAGGCTGCAAATAGCCCTTCAGACTAACTTTGACTCTTCTGTCACTTTTAACTGCACTGCTAACTGTACAATAATAACACTGATGCCAGGAGGGAAAATTACTTGTCCTTCCACTATAAAATTAAATCTTGAGATCCTCAAATACTTCATTGTTGCTTTGTTGTTGAGAAAGTAGAAATATCAGAAATTGCACTTTCTAAAAAGCCAGAGCTATATATACGTTCCCCCAAGAATATAACCAGATGAGTCATGGATCAAACAAACACATTCAGACAAATCCTTGGCAATTAGCATAAGAATAACCATGAGTAAACCTACTGAATAACAAATTCTTTTGCTTAAATCTGGACAAAAGAAAGCGTCTCAAACTTAGATTAGCAGGAATGATGGGGGATTTTTTTATTTGGCTGCTGTTGCTGAGCGCCCAGCTCCTCATCCTCTTGTGATGATTGACAGGAGGGTTTTCAGTGGGAGATAAGAGGTGAGACTGTGTGAAGCAAGGTGTTGGTGGAGCTGGGACATTCAGTCCAACAGAGACGACAGAGGCGGCACTGCCAACGCAGCACCCACAGGAAAATGCAGCTGGAGTGTCTGTCTGTCCTGCTGTGCAGTTAAATAGGTGATGATCATCACAAATTAATGTGAAACCATCTGGTGTCATCTGTAGCTTAAAGTTAATGCTGGCTGACTGTGTGCTGTTTGAGAGGTTTGGTCCACGTGGTCAGTGACAGGGGACAAACTTTTAAACTGCATATTTTTTTGTGGTTCCAAATTAGAACTAAATACAAAATGCCAAGTACCAGTTATCCATAGTAAAAAAAAATAACAAAAAAAAAGACAGAAAGAAGGCCATGACCAGAAGACGATGTTGTATTTTATGCCATAAAATAAAAGTATTTTAACAATGGTATGGTATGTCAAATGATGATATCAGCTTTGACATATGAATTGATTTAGGGGATTCCAGAAACATCTACATTTAAAATACCAATCAAAACATGGGTGAACATTTGAATCTTTGAAGGTGAGGATCTTTAAACACTAATCCTTGTGGATATCATTCTTCCACAAAGGACTCTTTGTATGAAAAGAATGAAAACCTGGTCTTCTGACTCTCTAGTGGGTGAATTGTGACCTTTGTCTCATCTAAGACCTGTCCACACCGGCGATGGTAAGCCTAGAGAGAAGACATCACCCTGATTCTCTTCGGCTGACAGCATCTGACATCAACTGTTGATGTTTAAGGTAGATTTTTTTTTTCTGTTGTCAGATTTTATTGTACCTCAGCTATAAATGTGCAGACTTGACAGTATGTCATCTACATTTGGCCAGCTACGTCGCAGAGTAAAAAATGCACAACCAAGCAACTACCTTCACAATCAGACTGAACTGACATATCGTGTGACATCAGTTTTATTTATGTTCGCAAATCTCTTTTTGGAAGGAAGGAAGAGAAGGGAGCTATTTAGGGCCCGACCAAGGAAGGAATTGCAAGGAATTATTTTTATTTTTCACCCCAAAGAATCGCGTTTTTGGAGGTCTAAACATGCCCAAAAACTCATGAATCTTGGTACGCTGCTCTGGCTTGGCGAAAAATGTCATATTTTTGTGGTTTCACAAATGGGCATGGCAAAATGGCTCTACAGCACCCCCTAACATGTAGCCCCAATGGCTGGTTTCACCTACAATTATGAAATTTGGTACACTCATGTATCAACCCCCCAACGCACAAGAAAGCCTCTTGGACCCACCCCCCAAACTAGAGCTGCATGATTTGGTAAAAATGTGCGAATGCGATTATAGTAAACAATATTGCAATTTGCAACTGCGATTACGATAAGTTTTTTCTATTAACTGGCTAAAGTTTTCTTCTTGGCTTTGGCTGCAAGTGGACTTTCCACATCCAGGCTATCCTCCACCATTAATACGCAAATCGCAGACTTTTATGCGGTTACGAGAAGGGAAATTAACATATCAGAGGCCTCCACACCCAGTGTGAACCTGACGTTAGGTTTCGGCCACAAGAACTTTTGCCCTTGGTGTTAATCCAAAAAAATAACATTTTAAATAAAAACAGACCTATATTTAGATAACTCAACTTAACTCAACTTTAATAACTTAACTGTGTTCTGGTCTAGTTATCAACTAATCTAAGTAATACACATAAGTATGTAAAAATTTCCTAATGTTTTAATGTTCTTTGGCATTTTTAAAGTTTTCCTGAAAACTTTTGTGCGAAGACACTTTTCAGGGATAATTTACCATGACCAGCTACCTGGTGCCATTTTTTGGCAAAATTTATATGCAGAACAGGTTTTACTATATGATAGCATGTATTACTTTAATCAAATGCAGGCCAATATAGTTGCTTTGCTTTTCGATTTACAATGAGCTCTTCCATGGGTTCTCTACCTGTTTTGTGATATCAGACAACTGCTGCTGCATGAAAGTTGGAGTGAATAAGATATTAGAAACTCCTCCTTTGAGTGGCGTTCCATTATAATGTTCCTAGTAGGAGAATTTTGAGTTTTGAAATGTCAGGAACGCAGCATAAATCTGTGCAGTTAAGTCCGAAGTGACATGGACGTCCCATCAGACACTCGTGTACAGCTGAACTATAAAGTAGTGAGACAAAATAAGGAGGCTTGACTCTGTTGGGAAGAAGACACAGCTATTTTACAGTACGCTGAATTATACTTATTCAGATGGCAGGGGTTTGTTTGCTGTCCTCCCCCACTGTCTTGTTGTAATTATTATGCAAATTGCCATGGCAGGGATTGAGGAACTTCAGGTTTTCATTAGTTTTGGAGATGAGTGCTAATTTTTCAGGGGTGTAAGCTTTGTTTATCTAATCTTGTGAGGATCACAAATGTCTTTTTTACACAGAAACTGGTGGCCACTGTTGATTCTAAGGAGTAGAAACAGCATCTACTATATATATATGGTCAAAACAAATTTATTATGTCTTCACTGAATCTAGTCTTTACTTTGTTTCACACATGCCAAAGTAAATCCTACACTCTTTAACACTTGTCTGTCAACAAGAAACAAAGTAAAGGCTATATATATATATATATATATATATATGGTTCAATATTGAAGCTGAGATAATGCAGCTGGCCATTGTCAGGGGGTCAGAGGTCAAAGCATTGTTAAAGAACATAATGAATTTGTAAAAAGATGATGTCTGTGTTTGGCCATTGGTAGCACATGATTATTGCTGTTGTCCAGGCTCACATCACCACGGTCAGAGACATAGAGGAAGCATAAACACACGGGAGCCCTTTGACAGGTTATTGTGTTTATCTTCCTGTTCATGCTGCCTGTCTTCATCCGTCACTGTTTCCATGACTCCCACTGCCGTCTCTTGCTCCTGCAGCTTTGGCTGGCACCTATGCTTGAAAGACATTTGTTTTAATTACACTTTCTGTTTTGTGACTATCTTGTCCTCCAGTGGATTCGTTGGAAAACTGTCAAGAGTGAAGCAGCTCAGGGCTGAATAACTTAAAACATGCTTTACTGCATCTAAGTATCATTGGATTTATATGGTGCTATTGATTACATGCATATTTCATTTCATGAGCTTTGTTTAGAGCTCCCTATAGTGATCTCCTTGATACATGAGCAAGAATGAATAATAAGTAATGTGTAAAATTATATTTTCCCTCCACAGGCATTCCTAATATGAAATTAGTATTCAGTCCTAGTTAATCAATTTAAATTTATAAGTAGGATAAATTAAGAAAGGCTTAAATAAATTAGTAATCATTATTAACTATTTTAACATTTAGAATTCTGTCAAATTTTGCAGAAATAACAATATGAATATATCTAATAACAACACAATTTGCCTTCAGAAAGGCTTCAGTCTGCTGCAGCTGTCTCAACATCCTGAAATGTGTGAGGTGGAAACTGGACCTTTCACCAAGAAGAAAACCCTCCAGAGCCTTCACTGCAGTGTTCCCGGAAACCACTTTTGCAGTTTCTATGGGAGCATTATCATCTGAAAGATCGGGCCATCATGAGGGAACAGTGTTTGCACCCTAGGGTGCTGCTGGTTGGGTAAAATGGCCTCATATTCCTTTACTGATGCACAACTATGCAGTGTAATTATCAGACAAAATGACTCACTAGATGGCTCCCCAAATCATTACAGATCCACTGCCATGTTGAACAGTTGGCAACAGACATTATGGCTTGGAGAGATCACCCCAATGTAAACCTTTATGGCTGTAGACACACACACACACACACACACACACACACACACACACACACACACACACACACACCTAATTGACATTCAATTTAATGACTGCTCTGAAATGGCTCACTTTGTTCGTCTTGGGACTGAAATAATTAGGGATTACCTCAGTAATCGCTGGGACTGTATTTGCTTTAAAGTGTGTGACAGACAAACATCACACAGTGTAATCTCATCCGTACTTGTCATTTTGATACTGATTTTGACACTATAATGACACCAGATGCAGCGTTTTGCGTTGCATCTTAGTGTAGAAGGGGTCGGTAGTTAAGTGGGGCAACAAAACCATTTCATAAGGGTTAGGAAAAGATTGTGATTGACATGAGTTGACTGACTCGTGCCAAATTTCGCATGGGACATGAGTGCTGATCTCCTGGGTCAAAGTTCTGTGCCTGTTGGACCCATCTACGGACCCACCCCAACCTGACTTTCTCGCTCTTTATAATACATCTGTTGGTCTATGTCCAGTAATGATGCAGACGGGTGTGCATGCAAGTTTGTTGGATTTGAATTGATTTTACAGTATTTTACAGTGTTTGAAACAAAGATTAATAAAATTACGTTTTATAGTGTGCCATCAGCAGAAAACAAAGTTATTTTATATAGAAATGCCCCAGTAGACCCATGTTGAGGATGTACAACGGTGCATTACAGTAAGTCTACTTGCAAAAAGAAAAGGGCAAGAAAGGAAAACCTGTGTAGCCACATCTTTAACCTACAAAATTTTGGTTTGGAAAATATCTGGAAACTTTCAACATACGAAAACATTCCTGATATATGTAAGAAAGGGGCCCAGACCTTAACAAATCATCACCGTAGAATTAAAAGGTTCTTTGTGACATTTGTGACTTATTCATATATTCTTAATCTGTGACAATTTATAAACACTCTGTGCAGTGCTTCTTTTTTAATTTAGGTACATGCATTTTTTTTTTTTACTTTTTAGTTAGAAAACACAAAAGGTTCATATCATTTATGATATTTGCAATGCAAAACTTTAAAGCTCAATATCTTAAAACTGCTCAGAACGCAGATAGAACCTAACAGTTCTGAGGTGGTGAAAAGCTGTAGGCCTTCCTTGGACAGACAGTCTTGTTTTCTTGAATTTAAGATAGCTCATCTCGAATTCAATGAATGTGAGACGGTAACCCAGTATCACGGCAAAGCGTGTGGCGGGTCTATAACACACTTGGTGTGATACTGGGTTGGAGACTGAGGTATAGAGGACTTCCACTTTGTCAGGGGGAAGTGTGAAGGCGATTACATTATTTTGGGATAAAGAGAAAGAGGGTAAAGAGGTCGATATCCCAAAGAGAGCACTAACGCTTAGGGTTGTGACATTTTTGTTTCCTCTTCTCCTGTATTTTGGAAAGTTGTCTTACGGAGAGTCACATGACAATATCAGTATCAGTTTGGTTTGTTTAGCCTCGATTAGCAGAGAGAAGGAAACTTCTAACCTTAATCAAAAGCAAAGAATTAAAACAGGAAATACTCAAACGTGGCAATAATCAATATTTCTATATAGACAACGGAACATGTGACTAGTTATATGCGACAGGGTTGCTTCAGACTACTCTGCAGTTGTCACCTCTACTAAGCTTTTTAGACTCGTTCAGCTCATTGTTCAGCTGTCCAGCCCAAAACTTGTTGTGGTTCACTGTCTCTGCTCCCACAATGCTCCTCATGTTCAGCCACCGCACCACAGGCAGCTGCTTTCAGCTTGGGAGCTGTATAACCAACTGCATACTACCAGCTCAGCACAAAATGTCATGAAGTCACAGATAGCAACCAACTGCTGACCATAGTGAAGCATTTAGCAGCTGGGGCGAATGAACTTAAAATAAAAACAGAGTCGGGATGTTGGTATTACTTTCTTACTTACTACACACACGATATCAGCTTAAACATCACCGTTTGCAGGTTTGGTGTCACAACATTCATTTACATTACCCTGCATAAGACCCTCAGTTGAGCTTGAAATTATCAAACACCTGTTACACAGGCATTTTTTCTGTCTACATTGTTTCATAAACCACAAAACATACTAAATGTGAATTTTATCTCAATTAGCAATTGATACAAATTCAATTACTGTGACATTTCATATTTACAGTTAAAGAATTGCAAAATTAAGCTGCCGGTTGACAGAGGAAATAATTCAACGCAAAACTGAAAAATGAATACCCACTGTAATGCAAAAACAGGCACAGATAAGACATCGACCAAAAAGGAAAACGGTTTCAGCCGGAAGAATGAGACACTGAATAACAAAACACATTTACAGTCATTTCGAGACAGAAATTCAAATGATTTGAAGGACTTGTTAGCATAACGTGGGAAAGAAAGGGCCTGTTGTGAATGCCTTACGTAATAGTCACCCAGCACAGCCACTCCACAGATGGTCCAGGAGAGGTAGGCAGTTATACCAGCACATCTATTTCCACATAGCAGCAGTAAGAGCTCTTATCCCTCTCTGCAAGCCCAAACTCTGACAGGAGGCTGATGTACTTGATGAGCAGCAGCGAGGCCAGATACCATGATTAAAAATGGATGCTGATGCGAGAGAGAATGTCAGCATGATGCTGCCATAACACTCTCATATAAAAAAAAGCAGCCCGATTTCTGTCACTGGATGCGATGCTCATTGGTGGGTTATTGATTATGGTGAGTGAGCAAGAGTGTCCTAAGAGACAGGCTGATCCCCGGAGACGATTTGCATGATTGATGCTTTCTTTACGAGGCTCGTATCCTGTGCTTGTCAACTAGTCAACTCAGCAGAAAAACAGACACATACTGTACCTGATGATGAATGGGAATTTATTGAGATGTGATCTCTAAAATACTGAATGCCAGTAGACCTACATAAAGTATATGACAGACATGAATATGAAATAGTTCCTCATTACCAAATTTTTCCATGTGTGAGATTTGAGGATAGGACAGCTCTCCATGCATGAGAAATACAGCTGGCACCTGCTGTTTGTGTATGCAGATCTCACACTCTCACAGAAAGTCCCTCTGATTAGAGGCAAACATCAGAAAATGTGCCGCAATGCTGATTCAGACGAACATTATACGCATTTCTAGATATTTGTGAAGAATTACTTAGATCCTTACTTTAGGTACAAGCATCAATAGACAATATAAGATTACTCCATTACAAATAAAAGCCTAACATTAAAATTTAACTGTATGAGGATGGTCTCCCGTTGGACCCCTCCCTGCTGTTCCTATTACCAATCATTAAAGAAAACTTTATTTCCCCTTCATATTCTATGTTCTGTAATCATCTATAGCTTGTTTATTTACATAATAATTTACCAAGTACAGTCTTGTAGAGCCAGCAGGACTCCTACAAAATAAAGTACAAAATGACAAACCCTACCTTAATTCTTGTTGGCCTATCTATGTCCCTTTCAAAGTCCAGTGTTTGTTACTGCGGTGCAGCCTGTGTCTTGGTAAGCTGAGTGATCTGTATTCTGTTGAGTGTTTATTTTCTGCACATCTTTTGGGGTGGATTAATCTTCATTTACATACAAGTCATGTTTTTGCTTGCCTAGCTTGCCTTGCTTGCCTGGTCTCCGCTGCTCTCTTCTGAGCAGGGCAGAGAAACATCATGCGTTATAGCCGAAAGCAAAACACAAGACTTTCATATTGAGCTGAAATGAAACGAATGGTCATAACTTCAGTAAATAACGTAAATAGACAGCCTCAGACTGCGTTTTCTTTCATGGTGTGTGTTGTTTCACAGGAGGTGAGGCTCAGCCACTGCTCTTAAGTTCAGCAGAGAGGAGAGACTAAGAGACAGCTCAGTGAAACAGCGGTGATAAATGGTGATGATTAAAGTAGAAACATCTGTGTGACAGCCGATATAAAACAAAGGAGCAGATGCTCTTTAAGCTAAATATTCCTGGTCCCGATCATTCAAAACATGCCTTGATTGGGTCCTGATCCGATGTTTGGCTCGTGACATCCCTAATTGATATTCTTATAATAACTGATGAAATGACTACAGTACGCGCAGTGTAAAAGGGCTTACTTACAATGAGGAACCCACTGACAACTAACACACAACTCTGTAGTTCCCTTCAGCTCTACGGGGATTCATGTAATAACTCATTTTAACTTTTGGCTCACTCTCACTGCTTAGTATTGCCACTGTACACTACCTGTTCAGCACCAGAGGAAGACAGACAATACACACACGCACACACACAAAAAAAAATATATGTATTTACTATTCACTGCTGAAGACATCCTTCAAAATCAATGAAATCCACTCCAAGGGCTACATTTTAATACTCTGGGCTGTAGTATTTTCAGACACCTTTATTCGGTGTATTTTGATATGCATATACTGTATGACAAGCAAATAACATGTATCCCAATTCTGAGCCACATCACACCAAATCAAACAAGCTATTACCAAGAGGCTAAATCTCATCCAATAAACCTAAACCTTCCTAATAGCTTTACACACACCCCCTGCTGCCACTGATTAACTGCTATGATGATATGATTACTGGGGAAAATTGGGCTCTCTATCACATCATCGGCTCCCTATAAGATAAAGGATGTAGAGTGAAAAGAAAATTCCATCAAAGTAAGCAAAGAGGCACAATAGCCAAGGACTTCCATTACGAAGTGTGACAATTATACAGATGAACCAAATATGTGCTCTCTCGCCTCCCATTGTGTTTCAGTGTTATCACCCTGTGCACCCCTAGGCGCAAATTAGTGACACGGATGTCCAAAAAGATGGGTTTATCATTAATTTTGCTATATAAGACGAAGAAATACAATACAAGACTCAAGGAACAAGACACACACAAAGCCTGCTATAATTAAGCTCTGCCTTCGGCTGCTGGTACCAGACTATTGTCCCACTGGAGGCTATTCTCGGTGACTCATTCCTATATTGATGGCCAAACAAAGCACATTTTAGCCGATTAGGTTAGCGAAAAAAATGGCAATATGGTGAATGGCTAAATGTTTAACACAGGGAGTATTTATGGATGCTGTTCAGCTCTTATACTTTGGTATCTTTAAGGACACAAATCTGACAGACAAAGAAGGAGAGATTTCATGATAGGAACGTTGATGGCATTAAATTTTGCAGAAGACATTGTATGTACAGCTGGAACCAAAGAGCAGAACAATTCCATGGCCTAACTTGTAACGAAAATAACAAGCTTTAGCATGAGGGGAATGGCTGAACTTCCCTCGACCCCGGAGATGGGTGTAACAAGGTAAACACTAGCCAGCAGACTGTGGAGAATTAGAGTTTAAATTTTCTGTAAGCTGACCAATCATCCATTATTCTGCAGCCTTGTTTTATTGTTGTTTTAATTTTGCTGACAATGATAAGTTGTCTACCATTGATAACAGGGTTATTACAGCTTAAGGCAAGTTAGATTTCTATGTCTTGACTTTTGAAATATTAACTTATGACATTTTAATGCCAGTAAAGGCCATATTTTTAGATGAATAAACTTAGTGCCTTTTAAGACCTTTTAAGGATCCACGGGAACCCTGGATAACCTGAGATTTATTTGACAACCTGATTCTTTGGAATAACAAGCAAGATCTTTTTTTTTTTCACTTTTCTGCATTCAGGATAAGTCAAATAAATGAGATGAGCCTAAAGCCAAAGTCGAGGTGGTCCAAGCATTGTTGAAAACAGAATTCTCTAAAAATCCTCTGCTTTGGGCAAGGTATCATTAATTCAATATGTTGCAAAGGCTGTGATGTATTATGTGAACACTTTTCTCAATATTTATTTGCTAAGGGAGGACTTACTGTAGATGTTGTGTTTGCCGCATCCTACTCCTT
Source organism: Plectropomus leopardus (assembly GCF_008729295.1). Taxonomy (NCBI): domain Eukaryota; kingdom Metazoa; phylum Chordata; class Actinopteri; order Perciformes; family Serranidae; genus Plectropomus; species Plectropomus leopardus. The sequence continues at coordinate 18,509,329 of NC_056464.1, read as the reverse complement.
CAGCCTCCATTTATACACAACAGCACCGCTCAGTTCAGCCTTCGTCTGAAAGGATTACCCAGCTGATGTTAGCCTTCCTTATTCCACTCTAGGACAAGGACATATGCTAATACTGATCCAGCTAGAAATCCACCTTTGACCACAGTTCAGGGTTCATACACTGCAGTGGACTTCACTTTATGAGGTTCACCTTGGTCATACTTAGTAGAAGCTACTTTTGCCTTCTAAATTATTTAAAACCTGGATTCAAGGAGGTGCTAGAAACCTCCTGCAGGGATTTTAAGTCCATTAAAACATGATGATCTCTCTTTCAGCCAAACAGGAGACTGGGTAGGATGACTCCTTGTACCTGAATCGACTGTCGAAAATAAGGGACGTAGCCACCGTTATTTCCCCCATTAGTTTTGCCGGGTTGCATTTTACTCAGAACTTCAAGTCGGAAAAGGGTAAATGCACGACCATTCAAACTCAGGCAAGATCCATGTAGACCAAGTCGATCTAAATGACATCACAGCAATATGGCAGCGCACAAAGGGAATGGTAAACAGAATTACGTGTTCATCAATTTTTCTTCCTATGTAGTGTTTGTGTTGTGAAATGTGCTATAAAAACTTGGTAGTGGTATTTCCATGTCCATGTTTGTGTTTGGTAGAAGTCTTTGCAAGCATGTAACAGCCTACCAGCCTCCTCCTCCTGTCTCTGTTAGCTGCCTACATCAATGAATCTGCATGTAGCCTACTGTAAGATCTAAATATCGCCAAAAAGTTTTCTCCTTTTTCCCGAGCAGATGCACCAGAACGCATTTAGATCAGAAGTCAGAAAAAACTACACGATATTATTGATTTCTGACTTGCAATGAATCGCAGCATTTCTGTACTTGTATTTTGAAGCCCTGAGTTTGGCAACTTGGCCATGGCCATCTTGTTTTTGGACCCAGAGGTGACCATATTTGGACGGAGGGGTGGAGCTTAACCCAACACTAGCTGCTAGCTTAGTTAGCACAATGCATTTATGGCTGTGGCAGTGTTTCTGCTAATTTTTTATTTTATTTGCCACAGTAGTAAAGTGGGATGACTTAGTGGCGTGGTCTGCTTTAGCCTAATGGCACAGGGGATCTGCAACTTAGTTATTTAAGTTCAGATTTTTGTTCTCTTTCTATATTAAAAACAAAGTGAACAAAACAAGGAGAGTATGTCTAAACAAGCTGGATAAATTTACAAAATAGCAGAGCAAAGTGTGCATATATACCTGTAGCACTTTATGGCTTTGAGAAAATGTTCACCACAACATAATTCTCCTTTCCAGTTTTTACTGTTGCTCCCTGACTGAAACTGAAAACCCACAAAATACTAAACCAAACCACACAGGTAACACACGGACACACGCGCGCGCGCGCAAAGAGTTCGGCCCAATATAATATCTTTTTTTCCTCAAAAGGACGAGAAAAACACTGAAAGTTCAACTCACAGATTGGAGAAACAGTCCGTGGTCCGAGAGATGAAACCAGGCGGCAGCGGCCATTCAAAAAGCCCACAAACAAGCAGTCCTCTCTGGTCAGAAACGGCGTCCTCACCGACGTTAGCTTTAGCGTAAAACCGGCACACTCACACACAAATTACGACTTAACCAACTGAAATTAAGCAAATCTGTTTAATCAAACTTTTACTCCAGTATTTCTCTTGTTCCGTATCGCCTCTATTGCGCAGTTTTCTGCCCGCCCTCTCACCTTCATTTCCTGACTTACAGCCAATTACCACAGGTGGCTTGACTGATACCTACATTAACCAATCAAAAGCAGAAGCTCGAAATAAAGGTGTAATCCGTGTATTCTATTTAGTATAACCCAAGGTTTGCTTACAACATTACCGTATTTAGAAGTGTGTATTTTAACTGTTCATTCAATTATTTGGCCTACCTTCTAACGACTTTATGCTTAATCCTTCTCTATCTTAATCTTTCAGTTAACAATGCCCCATCTCTATATTAAACTTAATTACTTTCAGTTTAATGTACTTCAAGTATTTTCATTCACTTTATTAGGAACTAAACTGTTTTGATCCCTTTGTACATCAGGGCTACATGTTAAACATTTGTTGAGAGATGTTACTCAAGGCAAGTAAGGGAGTCACCAAAGTTATAAAGATAAATCAGGTGGTAATACATCCTGTAGTTGTTGAGATATTTCACAGGATAAGTAAAAACTCACCTCATGGGGGTGCCAGAGGAAAGGTCAGGGGATCATCAAAATCATGCCTAATTTTCTTGGGATCACAGTACCAAATTTCATGTATCCCAGTGGCACTCAACTGGTGCAGCCACGGGGTCCAGATTTCTTCTAAGTCATTAATTCAAGGATATATATATACACATAAGATGACCACATATTCAACTATTATCACAAAATGTAAACAACACGTGGGCTTAGAAAACAATGAAATAAAACAAATTGCAAATATAAACTGCAATTACTTAAACTTTGTAAACAGAGAGCATTGCAACCAAAAAAGTGCATATAAATGTTTCAAGATCAGCAACAAAAATGAAGCACAGCACGTTAATAGGCCAAACAACACCCCCAATACACCCCAAATTAAAAATGAAGGACAGCACTTCAGCCTCAGCCTCACAGTTATTGTTTCATTACAACTCCTTGTTTCTCTTCTTTACCTATATAGTAATGCTGTCAGACTGCTTTGCATAATATACAAACTATCATGAATCAAAGGTGTTTTTTTATTGCTGGTGCAACCCAAATGGTAATGGTTATCATAGCCAGTATGCATTTATTGGTCATTTTTGTATTTCAGCAGGACCCTGCCCACTTTAATGCACATCAGTGATTTAATACACTTTGCATCCTACCACAGAGGTGTGAATGGACCTAAAGGACGCTCTTCTTTGCAATCCTGTTTACAATTTACTACTATCTTGGGACAACTGAGAAGCTTGCCGCAGCTTGATAGAGATTAATGGGGCCAGGAAATCATTAATCCCCTCCTCCATTTTCAATCAGGACGTAGCTGTAAGTCCCACACCAAGTGAGGAGTAGGGGGCGATCCAATCTTATTTTCAATTATTTTGATTTGTAATGAAAAAGAAGAGATTAGGTGAAAACTGCTGAAGGAGCTCTGCACATTTTTCCCAAAGTATGATGTATACTTACAGGCATTTCTTTTTTTTTTTTAAAGAAAATGATGACCACAAGAAAGAGATGATTTACTTGAACTGTGGAGCAGACTGAATTTGCTTGTGTTTACATTTTTCTAATATATGCCTTTTTGGCAGTGATGGACAAAGTTTGTTTGGAATTATTTGGAGATACTTTCCACACTTTTCACACTAGTTTCTTCCATCACCATCTTCAAATCTATGCAAACTCCCTCCAGATTAAAAAAAAACATCAGTACGTCTTGACCTCATACTCTACCTCCTGGGTAAAATAAGTCAGGCATGATGTTGTAAAATCAATAGCTTTTAACATCACTATATTTCAAGCTCAGGATCTGGACCAATATCGGCTCAATGGAGTGAATCTCCTCTCTGCTGTCAACATAGGCTGGCAGAGGAAAAAAGTTTGATTTCTCTTCTCCCTGTAAAAAAAAGAAAAGGTGTGTAAATTATTAATAGCTGGTATTACAGATGCAGTCCAGAGCTCTCAAGGGACTGAAGTTTTTCCTCACGATACAGAACTGACATTGGCCTATCAACAGTTTTCATTCTTCTCATCTACTGCAGCTTGCAGGGCTCCATTCAGCAGAGTTAGGCATGACTGCTCAGAGGACAAGCCTGCTCGTGGACGGCTCATATCTACACTGTCAGATTATAGGCAACATCACAACCACAAGGCACTGGCACAATGTTGTTGTTGCATAAAATCATATCAGAAAGGTTAGAGCTAAAGGTCAAGAGGAGTTTCTAATTGCTATAAAAATTTCAGGAACACACAAAACAGTATAATGTTTCAGATCAACTTTTAAACTTCAACTTTTAAATACCCATTTCATGTGGTGTTCGCAGGGTCACTTACTTGGTCCACGCCTATTTTCATTATACATGCTCCATTTAACTGCACAATGTATATTTTCAAAGCCATGCAGCTGGCAATCAACAGTATTGGTAGTGCCCAATGGTCCCAACAGTTTTGACAGTTTTGATTGTTTAACAAATTACATTAAAAAGTTTGGATGAGCATGGCTATTTGATATTATGTGCTAATTCTACATGAGATGAAATTCTAAGAAGACTTAAAACTGTAGCAAAATCAACTTAATCTGAAGTTAAGTCATCAGGTGCCATCTCAGTCATTTAAATCTTAGTAATATTGACTTTGTTGGGACAACATTTGCAAAGTGAGAAATTCTGCAAATATTAGACCATAACTTACTTCCCCTGATGTAAAGAAAAGATTAAAAAAAAGTTTTTTTTTATTGATGTGGGGTTTTTTTTTTACTTGTCATGCAATTTGATGGAGTTTTTTTTGAGCTGTATTGTATGTATGAAAGGTGCTATAAAAACAAAATTTATAATGATTATATTATGAAGAGGTAATATGTAACAATTACCTGTGAAAATACTGCTCTAAACAATAAATTTGCAGCAACAGAGAGGAACAGCCATGCCCACTTACTGAGACATACATTAACCTCATTTAGCGTAATTTATGGTGTGTAGTGTATGGTCACAGGCAAACCTCTCAGCACACGCGATGTTATAAATTGAAATACAGCAATAAGTGCTCAGAGCAGGGAGAGCTGGCTGCACCAATTATGGTTGAACATTGTACAAAAATATTTTTCCTCTTCATGTCTGCCTCTAACAGCCACTACAAAAACATTAAGGCCCAAAGGCTGCACAGTTTAATTATGTTGAATGATTCCGGTTCAGCTCTCTTATTCACTACCGATGTTTTGGGCTGAAAGTGCAAGGTTGTGAAATTTAACAGATAACTTCTTTGGGTTTACAGACCTGTTTAAATGAGAGCTGATCTTCAACTGAAATGCAATCCAAAAATAGCTTTATCTCACCAACTTAACTGTAATGGCACAGTGGCACTTTTCTGCACAGGATGGATAGATTCAGGATGAATTGTTAAAGAAAAGTGACTCTGACAGTATTCAGACTGGCTTTCTGGGGTTCATGAGGGTAATACCACTCACGCAAAATAAGCTTATTTGAATGCAAATGCTGAATGTGTCAAAAGGAATTCTATTTCTTGTCATTTAAGCTGTTTCCTGCTGCATGCTGTGTAACATATGATGAGAGTCGTGCTTCGCTGGTTCCATAGGGTTTTTCACAGGACGTCCTTTATGCCAGATCCTACTGAAAAGAATCCAAGAGCTCCCAGTTCGGCTCCAGCACTTATTTGTGAGGACCTGCCATCATCACATAGCAATGGAAATAATTAGCCTGTCACTGTAAAAAAAGTCTGGTTCAGATGGCCAGTCTCACAGATTGCTTTCCCTCTCACCAAACTTGACACAGCACTCGTGCAATGGTTATTAATGTTCCCTCTAATGAAGCAGCCATATAACACATGCAGTTTACAGATATGAATTGTTCACACTCCCTGCATCATGATCAACCAGCATCAACTGTCTTATCTCAGCATTTGATGTCCAAATAATCACAACAGAAGATGGGAGGGGGAAAATAAATGTGTATGAGATGCATTAGAAGGCCTGCTGTGTGGGACCTATTGGTGAACTCAAGCTCAGGAGAAAAGCTCTGGTCGCACAGCTGACAGCAGCACTCTTCACAGGTTCTGCACTTTTTATAGCCCAGATAATACAACAGGGATCAAAACACACAGAGAGGAAAGGAGAGGGAGAAAGGGGGGATCATGGCTGTCTTGATTCGTCTCCATTGTGGATCCTGTGGGCTCTGCCCCACAACATGTGGCCTCACACTCACACATTTTGACAACGAAAGCTGGGCTCACTCTCTCTATATCAAAGGCCCGACCACGCGGGGACTGACTTTTGTTCTTGGCAGCATGAAAAAAGAGAAAACTTTATGATGTTTATTTCCCTCTGGTTTTATTTGACTCCGGTTTTGTTGTGGGGGAAGTGTGTTTGTTGTGTGTGGTGTCTGTTTACAGCTCTGGGAGTTGCTACAGTATGTTGGTGAGACGTTTGTTTAGTTTGTTTGTGAGATTGACAGATTGTTTGTCTATGCTGACTGTAACTTCTGCTCATTTAATTAAAAATACAGTTGTTCGTTGCAGCCAAATGGCTGAAGGCAGAACAAATGAAACAGCAAGAGGTAGACATACCTGCCTGCTCTGTTGTGCTGTTCTGGTCTGTGTTTAATATCTTATGTTTCATCTAGAGGGCTTATTGGTTGGTTTTCAGAGCAAATGTGAAAGACTTGGGTCATTCATGTTGCTATGCTACAGAAAAAGTGATGCACACATAAAGGATTCTGCATCCATGTTGCTGGGAGCGTCTTCAGGAGCAGATCAGTGGCTCTGCAGAGGACTTCTAACAGAACGCTGACCTCTAGTGGAGAAAGTAACAAAAGACAGAAAGTGTCAAAAATCAACTGCAAATGTTTGCACAAATCCCCCTATTTACTTAAAGTCAACAAGGACAAATCTATAAACAAATAAATATTTTAATTTATTACACTATCTCAAAAACATTGTGACAGAAATACAAGCAACAGGATGTGTCTTTCAGAAAATTGTTGTCAACATTGCGCCTTGCAGAAAAATGGTCCAAAATATACAAAACAATCGCGATAATGCAAAAGATCTAAAAGCAAATGTGGGAATGTCATACCTAAATACACACATGGGCTCTGCTGCTGTAACAGTACACTATGTTTTAGGTAGTGAAAGAAAGCTAAGTGCCACTGAATTAAATGGATACTCTTTTTGTAACTCTTTTCTTCAATACCACAGATGGGACCAAGTCATTGTTTTGCAAGTCATTAGTTAGTCTCAAGTCTTTGCATTCAAGTCAAGTCCCAAGTCTGTCATTTTAGGTTTGGAAGCCTAAACAAGTCATAACACACTCCACCAAATCTAATGCCCTTGCCGGAGTGACAATATATAAAATTCATAAAAATAATTTAAAAATTATGAAAATGTGTATTTATTTGTTAGAACAAATTTGTTGGGTTTCCATCTGCAATTTTCAACTTGCACCTTTTGCACTCTGCAACTTATCCTTCTTTTTTTTCTTTTGTTCTTGTTGACCACTGCATTTAGTTTTTGTGTGCGAACAAAATTATCATTGGTATCATTTTTTGACGCTCAGTGATGTAAAGTTAGTTCTTTATGGTTCTCTCCTGCAACTTGACTGGATGCCAGATTGGTTAAAACAAAGTGGACCTGGGGAATTAAGTGTTGACTTACTGGGAATTAATAGCATTAATGTTTGGTGATTCAAGGGATGAAGGAAAATGAATTGATTTGTGGCACACTTTTTAAATAACATACTTTTTAATCTTAGTCCTTGGATTTGACAATGGGACAATGGGCCCCTAGGCAAAGATATACAGAGGGCTCCACTACCTCTCCAACGTGGAAGCAAGACACAGTTGTGGTTTTGTGTCTCCTTGCAGTTGTTTTGTACTTTTTTTGTGGTTTGAGTGATATTTTGCAAATGAAGACCACAGGGTCGCCTGGCACTTTGGACCCTGGGCTTGTGTCTTTTAGATCCACTCAGTAATTCATCTATGGGCCCGGGGGAAGGTATCAAGGATTTTTAAGTTTAAAGGCTAAAATCAAAGTGAAGTCACGAGTCATGTTAAAATACAAGTCAAGTTGTGAGTATTTTTTGATTTTGGCAAGTTGAATCTAGAACCATCAAATTTGTGACTTGAATCCACACCTCTGCTCAACACTGTAGCCAAGATATGGACTTGGAAGAACTTACTTTACATTTATAATGTATTCAATAATACCAGCTGTGCAGGAAAATAATAAAACAGATATCTGAGAAAGACTCACGTTGTGTGGGAACACGTTAGTTCAGAGTCAGATTTGGTTATCTAGCCCGAGCCAGTGCCTTTTCTTTGCACAATACTTTGGTATTTGAGAAGTAAATATGAACATTTTTTTTTTGTACCATTGTTAGCTAGCTTGCTAACAGGCAGGCTGATTTAGCAAACCAGTGTAATATTACAAATTAGCTTTGAATTGATACAAGTGTTGACCTGTTTTATTTTGTCCCGCCAACAAGCTAGTATGACAGAACTTGTTAAATGTATTATAAGTGACCTCTTTAGCAATTAAAAATAAGAAAAACTAAATTTCTTTGAAATACTTTTAAGATAACAGAGTTTAAAAGACCAAACTTTGTGCTTCTACAGCTGAAAACATCTTGCTACCACTTTCATGCACATAAAGAGCAGGAAGTATCTCTGTTTTAGATGCTCTGTGGTAAGAGTCACTGTTGTGACCTGGTCGAGGTTTTTTGTGCTCTTGCTGTTAGCACCAATACCAGTTTAAAGTTGAGGGGGGAGGAGGAGGAGCGTGGATCAGGAAGACACTGAGCCTGAATCTTCAGCATCTGTGGAGTCACATTCATCAGCAGACTCTGTGAGGGCAGGGTAGGGCCGCGGCTGGTCCAGGTTGACATAGGTGACATTCAGGCTGATGTAGTGTTCTCCCTCAAGGCCAGACAGGATGGTGGAGACAGCCGACACCAACGTAGCAAAGCTGGGCCTCAACTCTGGATCAGGGTCCCAGCACTGGAGCATAATGCTATACCTGGAAAAAGCATTCATAGAGTCCGAGTCTGAGTAAGGAGGGGACAGATAAACCAATGCACTATATATTATTCTATTATATTACATGTCATTACATTACATTTACTATACTATACTATACTATACTGGCTGGCATCAAAATAGTCTATAATTACTTTCACATTTTTTGTTATTGTTATCGAGTGTTTAAGTCTCCACACACACAGTCCCACACTGTGGGACCACACCCACACCCATCTAGACAGGTGTTTTTACCTACTATGCCTGATTTGTTCTTCTCTGAGGACTGTGTGGACATGTACAGACTGCATGATTGAAATCTGTCTGACCCAGTAATTAGTTTTCTTAAGTCACTGAAGAAGTATGAAGATCCTTTACTTTTGTAAAAGTACTAATACCACACTATGAAAATTCTTTGTAATAAGTAAAAGTCCTGCATTTAAAATGTTACTTAAGTAAAAGTAAGTAAGTGTAATGAGAAAAAGTACTTAGTATTAAAAGTATTAAAAGCAAAAGTACCCAATCACACATGCATCATACGTCCCTGGTTACGCCTTTAATCCTCACTGGATGTATGACAAGTCCTCAGTGGACAAGGGGTATGAATAGTTGAGTTATTCTTCATCAGTCTTTAAGTTGATGATTTTCTTCAAGTTGGCAAAAACTCACAGTTCTGGGGATTTATCATTAAAACAAAAAAAAAACATGCTGGCTACTATTTTTTAAGTCACACAGGTATGTGTGTGTGTGGTTTTGTAAGAAAGGAAGTGTTCTTTGCGGTGTTTTGTAGACACATTAACTCCCAAACTGCATTGCTTAACTGTGCTGGAATACCAAGTAGTGGACAATTTACGGGTTTCACACTACTGAGTGACCATTCAAACATCTTGTTATTACCACTCTGGACTTTGTTCTTCCATCTCATAGATGTAAATTTGTGCAAGTATTACTGTAGTTTTCATTCTTAAGCAGCCCTCAACTTTACAATGGATTTATAAAAATTAAGCAACAACAACCCATTTAAAATGACTCTTTAGACTAATTAAACAAAGTGTGCAACATAGTGCTAATATTCTTCATACTTACAAAGGGTCGGGGCAGTACTGAGGCTGGGGAAGCCTCCTGCCCTTCAGTAAGTAATGTGTTATGTCATAAGGGTCCACCTCAGGGTACGGGCTCCCTCCTCTGGTTAGCATCTCCCACATCAGCACACCAAAGGACCACTGCATCAGGAGAGGCAAAAGTTACAACAAGTACAAGTGTGCTGTCTGTCACTGGTTTGATGAGGAGTGTGAGGCTTGAAACATCTCCTTGGTGGAAATTGAATAAATGTTAATAGAGCATACTCTAGTGTGCAGTCGCTGTTTTTCCGTCCTGAGGGGCTAGACCAATGTGAGTTGAAACTATGAAGGTGGAATAGGAATAAATTTGTGAAACACTTATGTTTCCTATAATTGTACTGTATGTGGTTGTACAGTATTATGCTGCACAGCAATTTGGAAGATTTTGTGCATAATCCACAAAAATGGCATTTAATGCAAAATGCTACGTAGAGCCGTGTTTCCTCAGCGTTTCTCGTCCTCATCATTACATACATATGTCTACTGTTTGTGACCATTTCAAGCATTTGCTTTTGTTTTATTTGAATAATTTTTAAAGACCTGAAGAGGTTAAATTATCCAGTAGGTGACAAGAAAAAACAAGTCAAAGTTAAGAAAAAAGTCAGACAAAATTAATAAACATTTATGCAGCATAAAATGTTAGGGTTTTTTTGCTTTCCCATCCTGTAATTTTTTTGATAGTATATTGATTATAGCCTCACAGTAACATGGTAATATGTGACATTAAAAAGGAACATTAAAGCCACAGTTAGTAACTTTTATGAAAATAGCTTTTTGTCATATTTTCTGCAACTGTCACTACATTCTGAGAGAGGTACATGAGACATATAGTCCGTTAAAAAAAAAATTAAAAACAGGTCCCTCCTCCCTTCCTTCTGCCTTTAATGACATTTGCTAATATCAGACAGCGGCTCATTTAAAACAATCAATCTGAGCCAAGGAGTCTCTAACACAGGTGTCAGTTATGTCAATCACTTTATGAACTTCAGTCAAACTAGGCAGCACTGATCAAATATGAATCAAGATTTTGTTACTGCATTGCCTATTTCCTCTCTAAAATATTTTCAGAAACATAGTTCAGTGTACTGCTTGGCTGTAAAATGATAATTGTTATAAGTTGCCAACTACAGCTTTAAACACATCTACCCCCTCCAAATCGAGATGGCTCATCTCAAGTTTATCCTAATGAATAAACTTGTACAACAACAAACACATCATGCACTGATTTCTACTACCAGAAACACTGACAAGTGTCTCTCAACACTTAAACAACAACTGCAGCGATCTCAGTTACACTAAGACTTTAATTTGCTCACCACATCAGACTTGGAGGTGAATTTCTGTGTCTGCAGACTCTCGATGGCCATCCATTTCACAGGAAGCTTTGCTTTCCTGTGATCCTGAACACTGTAATACTCCTTATCAAAAACATCTCTGGCCATGCCAAAGTCTGCCACCTTCACTGTATACGACTCATCTAGCCTAAAGAAAGAAAAACAAAGATTGTGGTTTTGTTGTAAAACATTATATTTGACTACTGTGATGTAACAAGCTTGACTAAATTTGTACCATGAAACATCTCTCTACAGTACATTGAAGATAAATTTAGGCCTAATGGCAGTAAATAAAATTCTGATTTCCCTGCACATCTTGGTGACTCACATGCAGTTGCGTGCTGCAAGATCTCTGTGCACAAACTTCTTTTGAGCCAAATATTCCATCCCCTTGGCAACCTGCAGCCCAAAGCCGATCAGATCCTTTACAGTGGGGTTCTGAACAAATCCAATAAACACATGTCAAAAACACTGATTTTAACAGTTGGAAATGTACATCATTTGCTTGTCAGAATAAAGATGGCTCTTTTTAAATGAGATTATTAAAGTGCGCTATTTAGTGTTGCTGTCACACCCTCTTCTCGCAGCGTATAAAGTGCCGCAGGTCCCCATGTTTCATGTACGGCAGCACCACCAGAGGGAGCCCTTCCTGCGGCAGGAGGATACCCAGCAGAGACAGCACATTGCTGTGGTGGAAACCCTTCATTATGATACCTTCCTTCAGAAACTGCTCCACCTCCTCCACATCTGTTATTCCTGATGACACACACACACACACACACACACACACACACACACACACATACATTATATGTACTCAAATATGAAGGAGGAAAAACAAGTCTGAAAAGCTGCTTTTAAAGATACATAGAAAATATCCCAAATCATCCTGTGGCAATTTGTTCTACATCAGAGGAACTGAGGAGACTTTCTGGTGCTTTCCTGAAGCAGCTACTCACTATTCAAAGACTTGACAGCACAGTGGATTTCTCTGTTGTTGTGGTCTGTGAAGTAGCCATGATAGACAGTGCCAAAATGACCTGCAGGAAAAAAACACAAAATGACGCAGGATTACTGCTGTTTCTCCAAGACATAGCTTACAAAAGGCTCCATAACAAGTTTAGTGTTTCAATACAGACAGCGGGGTTCCTTACCCTTCCCTATGATCCGGTGGTGCTGCACAATAAGCATCTCAGCAGGAATAAGAACATCCTTCACCTCCTCTAGCAGCTCTGGCCTGAAACTGGAGATGGAGATCTTCTCTGGAGGCATGAGGGGGGTGAGGGTTGGATCTATGGTGCCTGCAGCGTAGCTCAGGCTGGGAAACACCACCTGCCCTACCAGAGGGGTTGGGGGACTCAGGGATACTACTGGTAAAAGTCCAAAAAGAGAGGTTTATTAATGAGAGCTATGAAGGCAAGTGTCTCAGAAGCAAATTAGCTATAGACCAAATCACCGTGACACAGCATTAACAGCAACAGTCACCTCCTGGTGGACAACTGGCAATTGATTTTAACTGCAGAAAAATGTGAAATCCGCGAATTTGTTTATTTCTGTTGTCATTTTTTAGCTGTAGCTGTAACATCTGGATATAGTTAAAAACACAGCGGTCAGAACTATCTGATGTTTCTGCTGTGCTTATCTTATGTACTGTCTTGCTTTGCCACCGTCTTTGATTAACCAAATACTGGCAAAGAAGTTAAGCAAAGTACTGCTGTGGACAGAAACTAAAGCAAAATGTAGTTTAGCCACCTAGAAAATATCAATTTAAGGGTAACTGATATTTAAAATACTTCGCTTTACCTTACACATTAACCAACAAAGGCAGCAGTAGACCAGCAACTCCCATGTTATGCAAAGTAAAATTACTGTTTTCGTCAATGGAGTCTGGTGACTTTGAGATATCTGTTCTCCGTCGGAAAGTGGCTGTCTGACAGCACGGTAAAGCTGTCAAAGTCTTCTGAATATAGCATACACTTGAAATGATGTGGATCTGTTTTTTTAAGTGGGTCTTTTTTTTAATTAATTTTCTGCGTATTCAATTTCCATAATCACTTATCCTTTTCATGCTCACATTCACACCTACGGACAATTTCAAGTCACCTATCCTGTATGTCTGACATGGGGAGCACATGCAAACTCTTTACAGAAGGGCCATGGTCTTTTTTAAGTGGCTAAAAACTAAAAACCAACCACTTGCCGTTTGCAATGCGCCGTGTCATTTTAAGTACTTGACGCAAAGATTTCATTATAAATAAGCATTGTGATTCGGCCTGTACAGTGTGGTTTAAAAGCTAGACAGTCACCTCTCCTGTAGTCCCCAACTGGTGACAGCTCCACATTATTTGTACCAGAGCGGTTAGCGCTGTGGGCCAAACGGGTCTCCACCATGGAGGCTGAAAAACATTTCACAACACTTCTTAATCATCAACACATGAACACATGTACATCCTCTGCCATGCTGGGGTTGTTCTAGTTGAAAGACTTGTGTGATTCTTCCCCACAGCTGGTAGTAGTTGTATAAACAGGTCTGACCAAGGTTCACATGACAGAGAGGAGCCCACCTTTCTTCTTCTTCCGTAAGTGTTTCATGACAACGAAGGCGAGCACCGCTCCGGCCACAAGAGCCGCCAGGATCCCCAGAACAATGCCCACCATATAATGGTTGCTGACCCGCACCACCGTACCAACGTTGTGGACTTGCCCGTTGATGGAGATCTAAAGAGCAGAGTCCATGATACACAGTTTTTGTTGCAACCAACATACATGGAAAACATACATTTTTAGGTTTCAAGCTATTTACACTGAGACTGGCTGTGTTTTTGGTCACATATGTGTTACTCCTGTGTTTAAAAGCATATTGCTAACTATAAAAACAATTCATATCTCCCTCTGCATCAGCTCAACTACAATATTTTAATTTAATGCCTAAGTTGAATGTTTCTTTTGGCTCAAAGTCTCTTTAAGCACACACCATGCACTGCTTCTAATTACTTTGAAAGGGACCTTGTTCTTTACAGACACTTACAGAATTTAAAGATTTTGTTTGACATTTTGTTAAATGGCCTTATTTGCTTTCTTGTTAAGAGTCAGATGAGAAAATCAATATCTACGTTAATCTTCACTCCAGCCCTCACTTACGGTAATGAGATTTGCATTGAGACAGAATGAATGAGATCACATATACAAGTGGCCGAAATGAGTTTCCTCCCCAGGGTGGCTGGGCTCAGCCTTAGAGATGTGGTCAGCAGCTCAGACATCCAAAGGCAGCTTAGAGTAGAGCAGCTGCTCCTTCTCAACAAAAGGAGCCAGTTACTGTGATTCGGGCGTTGGAGTAGCGTGCCTCCTGGGCGCCTTCCTTTGAGGATTTCCGTGCACATCCTACTGGTAGGAAACCCAGGAATAGACCCACAACATGCTAAAGAGATTAGATGATGTTTGACTTGGCCTGGGAATGCCTTGAATTGGGATCTCTTAGGAAGAGTTGGAAAACGAGGGAGAAGTGTCTGGACTACCTAGCTTGGCTTGCTGCCGTCAAAACTTGGCCCTGGATAAGCTGCAGACAATGGATGGATGGATGAAACAGGCTACCACACTCATATTTGTGTGTCTCTTACTTCGAGTTTTACTGACTTTAATTGCATGTATAAAATATCTATTTGTCAGCATGCAGACGTACTTAAGTTTAAAATTTCCTGGGACTGTGTATAGATGATGAAATATTTGCCATTTATTTTGTAAAATGTTCAATTATGTTTTCGAGAAACATGTAGAAGAGCGACTGGTGATCTGGATCCAGAAACATCCATCAGTGAGTCATTATCTAAACATTAGGCCTGACTCACCTTCACTGGCAGTCCCTCACTGGGGATGGTCATGTTTTTTGGGATTCGGCAGGTGATCTCATTATCCAGGACTTTAGCATCACAATCAACGCCTGCCACCATCATAATGATGGTCATACAGGAGCTCACCAGATTCAGCTTTTGATGCTGTACACAGAGAGATCAAATCAAGACATGAGACGAAAAGAGTTACTTACTAAATCTATAATAAATATTACAAATCTACATTTGTTTTGCCATAAAGTCAAAGCAAATAGCTTCAGAGCCATTACTTACATGTAGTGACACTTCGTCAAACCCAGGGTACAAATTCAGCACGTGCCCCTCCGTTTCAAAAGGTATGGGCTCTCCATAGGGGTGATAGGAGAACTCTTTGTTCCAGAGTCCCACCGCTCCGTCCATGTCGAAGGAAAGCTCTCCTTCCTCTGTCTCATCCCTGGGGAACACAGGAGTGATACACTCCATTCTCGTGGGCAAAGACTTGCCTATGCACTCCTGAAAAAAACAATGAGATCATACTTTATTGGTAAACCCACAGTTAAATGTAAGAATATGAAATTGCAAAATTGTAGACTGAAAGAATAATGTTTTTGAATGTATCTACTGTATATTATGATGAACACATACCCTTGTCACAGGTTTCAAATGGCTCTCATTGGGTTTAAAGCGGATGATGGTGCGATAAACCGAGTCAAGGTTCTCCCCATCAATGACAATCTTTGACCCCCTGCAATTAAGACAGACGTGCTTAATGTCATGGAAAAAAAGATTGTTTTACATTAATGTGTGATGATGATAAAAAAATATGAGAAAAGATAGAGGTCTCTCTGTTTTACCTGTCAAAGCTACAGTCAGGCAGAACAGCCGTAATCATTGGATTTTCTTTGTAGTAAAACACCTTTGTGGTGAGGACAGGAGACTTGTCGATGAAAACGCTCAGAGGGACGTCCCTCACCTCTGAGATGGACTGGGACAGACAAATGATGGAGGATACGTTGCCTTTGGGCTTTGTGACTCTGTAGAGAGGCAGAGGGGAAGTAAATACATAACATACATACTTACATAATAGGGAAACTGTGACAGATCAAAAGGCTTCACACTTTTAAATATATTTTGCATGTCCATTAAGATAATATCTCCAGTTATGAGTCAGTCTTTGGACCTTTCCAGCCTGTAGTTTTCAAAAGCATAATTACACACAATTTGCAGTTAGTGTGATGAAAACAGATAAAAGGTATTTTCAGACCTCTTTATAGGGCAGGGCATGTCATTGAGAGTGACTCTCCTGGTCCTCCCAGCATCCAGGTGAGGTCCAGTCACTGTGATGAGCGTGCCCCCAACACGGGGCCCATAGTTGGGCTGAATTTCTGTGATGTTGGGAATCTGGACGGACAGTTTATAATAGTATTTTGGCAAACAAATGCGTCTGACAGGTGGTTCCATGGATTAAATAGCTTATTAAATCATTCTTAGTTTTGATGTTGTCATGAGGATATTAATGGATGATAACAACAAAGATTACCACAAATGTGAATCCTGGCATTTCTGCCTTCCCGTCAATAGAGTAGCGTCCACCCTCCACCTTGACCTCATGCACCTCCACTGTGATGTTGACTGGTTTGGACAGCTCAGTAGCCCCAGAGCGAATCTTACACACCAGGCTGAAGAACATGCACCACAAAATACTTGTATCAGTAGGTCATTGGCAAATACAATAACTGCAACACAGGGGCACTTACATTTATTAAATGTATTTAATAAAATAGTTACATTTTAGGCAGCATCAAGAAATAAAATTCCTGGTTAGCTAAGCTCCTAAATTACATCTTTCAGTTAAATCAATCCACTGCACTTGTGAATGAAATTGTCTTTGTAGAGCTTGTTGGTTGGTAAATCTATCTCAGAAAAAAACTGGTTTTAATTTAGATCAACACTTTGACATTAGCTACATAAATTCATTAAATTCCACCAAAACCAATGGCATTGCCATCAGCCTCAGCTGTTGCTCAGTGCTAACACATTAAACTAAGACAATGAACATGGCATTTTTTTTACGTTAGCATTATAATTTAGAGATTGTTACCATGCTGATATGCATCTGATTACAGCCTCACAGAGGCACTAGCTTGGCTTTAGACTCTTATGCCACATGGTACTGCATGGCTCAACTCAACTCACACTTTTTCGATTTTAGCAAAAGTTGTGGATAGGACCTTGTAGTCTACTTTTTTGGTATTAACTCTGTCCAGCATCCAATCAAGCTTATCAAGCACTAGAACGAGGAGTTCAAACACTTCAGACCACAGACTGGTCATTGAGAACTATAACGAAAATCGTCCCTTGCACGACACGACATCCTGCACAAACCTGCCATTTTTAAATAGCCAACTTACCATCAGTAGTGACCGCAATTTGTTAATTCCCAGATTTTTTTTTTTAAATGGCAGCCTGCAAAACTACGCCATACACGACGGTGTACAACTGAAAGAAAGCAGAAGTTCATTCCTATGTAAGTTGCTGAGTGGTGCATGATGAAGCCAACTTGGTTCAACTGCTGCGTATTAAAATATCAGAATGATCCAGGGATGATTGCCACAACTTTAATAATGTTAGCAGACTAAAGGGATCCTCCTGATAGTAAAACAAATAATTTTACGGGGGTTAGGATGCTCAAAAATTACAAATCAATTAATTAGATGTTTCTTTTGCCATGTAAGGTGTAATGGTGTAATTATACCGTTTGGCCACAATTAAAATTGGCCTCACTTCTTGGGGGTCTGGTGGCAATCAGCTGAGAATCTTGCCTTCACTGCCGGGGTACTATCAGCAGGGGAAAACTGAATATATAAAAAAAAAACTGGTAAAGTGAGTTGAGTCAAGTCAAGTTGAATTGGAAATGAGACGGAAGTCTTTGTGTAACTACACATATTATTAATGTAGTCCTGTGTCACACTGAGATATTTCAGCACATCAGAAATAAGGCATAAGTGAGCACATGTCAAGTTTTGGTGTCAGTCCCTCAAAGTCTAGACTTTTATTTTGTAATAATGTTCAACATTCAGATATTATTGAGTTTGATACCAATTTTCTCTAGAAATAGCCTCAATAGACCGGATCATAGGCCAGAACTGTTATGCTCTGTTTTCTTCCTTCCTCAGAGGGAATTATTACAAGTGTTTTAATCTGTTTTAACACCCCAATAAAATCCTATGGATGCAAGAACAAGGCCTGGATGGATACTCACTGCGTGTTGTTGCTTTTGACCGGAAGCACAATGCAGGCAGTTTGTCCCAGTCGGACCTGGTGTGTTCTGGAGGTGATAGCAGGTCTTAAGGGGGACTGGAACTCCCATCCGCACACCGTTAGCTCTGTTTGACCATCAGGAGGAGCAGTCCGTGGAAAGAACTGCGTCAATAAAAGCAGAATATACAGTATAGTGCCCCCTTGAAATGAGATGTCTTTATTAGTTGCTCAAAGATATGTTCTTGTCCTGGATTACAGAACAAACCTCACCCCAGTGATCCCTGGTGGGCAGGACTCGTTCCTCCATCGGCTGTGACACTCGCTCTCCCAGGAGCACACTCCAGAGCACCAGCCACAGCCCATGAACTTTGGGGCTGTCAGACACATGGCACAAGTCAGGAAGTGTTGACAGCCCGGCCCTCTCTGGGGCACCTGGATCATCTGAAAAAGGAGAGATAAAAATTTTAAAGGTCACATATTCAGTCTTCCATTATTAATGTGGCTATTAACATGTAAATTGACACTGGCCTCATTCAGCACAAGGCTGTTTAACAGGCTGCACTGACAGCTCCTGGTGCTGAAACAAGGTCAGTAGGATCCCCTAATAACAACATCACACCATAACAGTCCTAATATCCCACAAGACCCATGTGATGATCCAGTGCCAGCCTTTAATATCCACCTTGCTCCAAACTGTTAGGTCATATCAAGTTTATCGATTTCCTTTTTAGGCACTTATTCATTCTTAGGCTCACAAGGGGTGCAACCTATCCCAGCATGCACTGAGCAGAAGGCAGGGAAACACTCTGGACAGGTCTCCAGAGCACCATGGGATCAATGACAATCAGTCACAGGCCCAGCTCATTTGTAATTGTAATGCAACCTGACCTGCATGTCTTTTGGTCTGTGGAAGGAAAGTTCACCTCCTGCCATCAGATGACAGTTACATCCATCCAGAGCCATTTCACACGTTTCCTTAATAAGATTGGTTTACTCTCATTTCAGGGGATTGCTGTCGCACCTTGTCTCCAACCACAAAGAGAAGATACTCTGATGAGTAAACAGCGGCAATCGACGAGACCCTCTGGTTCTCTACCAAAGAGTAGTTGGCAAAGATAATAGGGCTGGATCTTGTCAATACAAGCTGCAGACACAGATATAACATTATTAGTAGCAGAACATATACAATGGTCTCAAGTGAGGACAAAAACCAAACATGGCTTATATATTTTTTAAAAAATCATTTATTTCTCAAATCATGTTGTATACCTGCAGCAGGCGTCCAGTAGAGGTGCCAATATGAGCTACTGTCTTGTTCTCTATGGTCGTGACCAGCAGAGATGTGAGCAGGACGTCTGTCATCTGCCTGTTGAAGAGGTCCACTCTGTAGTAGGGCTTTGACACCATGGTAGGATGGTCTCTGCATGTGGCGTTGTTCTCCATGCTCTAGTACCAAAGCCACAGGCAGCAGAGGACACGAAAATGAGACAATGAGAAAGTGAGGCAAAAAGAAATTCAACAGTATTTAAGTTAGAATTATTATATATGTTTGAATAAGGTTGACAGCAGGGTCTAGCTAGGCCTTTTGGTACAAGGTACAAGGTAGATTTATTGTCATTTTGCTTAAATGTGGTTTAAGAAGAAATAAGAGACAGAAAAGCAATAAGAAGAATGAGGAGTCTGACCTCCTGTAGTGGTTTTAGTGTATGTAAGATTTTAATGCTCTGTAGCATTTTGAGCCTGAGCCTCTTTTTAGATGGTGTCTATGGAAGAGCCGCTGGCTTAAAATGTTACACAGCATTAAAATCCTTCAAATGGATGTTATTTGGTTTGCGGATCTATTTGTTACTCCTCTGCCAGATATTTTTTTTCAATTCAGCGCGTATTCTATTGGACTTTTATTTTTTAAGATTTAGCCACATGTATGGTAAAAAAATATATAATTTATATTCAGCTAGAGAGTTTATTCTTGACCTTGGAAAAGTACCTAGACCAAATAATCCAAAATTATATGTCAGGTCATAAATACAACAATCCAGATTCAAGGACAAGAAGTGGAACTATAACACAAGGCCC
Organism: Plectropomus leopardus; assembly: GCF_008729295.1. Lineage (NCBI taxonomy): Eukaryota > Metazoa > Chordata > Actinopteri > Perciformes > Serranidae > Plectropomus > Plectropomus leopardus. The sequence goes on along the minus strand of NC_056464.1, from coordinate 18,488,995 downwards.
CTTTTTTCCAAAGCTTTCAACTGTATCACACATTAAGGGCAGTATTAAAAAATAGTTATTAGATGCATCTTAATTCTCTTTTGGTAAATTATGTTTTAATGCAGAAATGTGAAAAATCAGCAATTCAAAACCCAATTGTAGACATTATAAACACTTGCACCAATTTTGCAAAATCGGGCTCATTCCACAGCCTTTAGCTGAACCAACTGGGTTGTGAAATGTAACAGAAGTAAACATGTTTGTGTTTACATTCTAAGCTAGGCTACTTCCTAATTTCTGATGAGGATGGCTGAGCATCAACAACCCCAGTAGATAAAATCAGACCAGCAACCCATGTCTAAAAAGCTAGTGTAAGGACATTCTGGCTCCTATTAAGTTGAAGGGAAAAGGGACCTGGACACGTGCTGCACATTATGCAAGTAAATTCCTCTCTGTATTTACTTATGGATCATTACAAATACACTATGTTTTAAATGTAACATGTTGTGACATTGAGAAAGTCATTAAGTCATGTGCTCAATTCAAAATTGTTTCATAACTGCATCATAGACCTCAGAGTCTGAGTTGAATTAGGAGGTGCCTGGAGATTCCCCCCATCACACATGCGCAGCTGTCATGGAGAACAATCTTTAAGCACAAGCAGTTAATTGGACGTTGACGGCTCAGAGTGTGTATCTATGTGCTCTTAAGAGATCCACATTCTTAGACCACAATAAATTACCTTCTAAAAATATACAGGTGTAATAATAAAGGCCCGGCTGCTTGCTTGTATGGACGTGCTGTGAGCTGCGCTGGTCACCAGGGTAACCATGAGAAACAAAGTCCCTGGCACACCAGAAGCACAACATGAATCTGTCACGATAATATGATCATTTTATAATTTATTAGCCCATGATTAATTATTCTGTGCTGCATATCTGACAGGATTGTCTTTGACACAGAGCAGGGTGTATCCCTGTTTGATTAAAGGGAGTCTTTCATGTAACACTGGCTAACAGCTAGAGGCCAAGACAAAACTAGAATTACCACCTCACAGTTTTAGCCTTCGCTAGTCAAGTTGCAATTTACATCCATGTCTGCCCAGACTCATTTGTAGCACTGACAATAGACTAATCTTATAATGTTGCTGCAAAGAAGCTACAAATGCTAAAACATGAATGCTTCACACACATCTTTAACCCGGCAACAAAGATACATAAATCAGCACAGTTTCATGATTAGTGTTACTGATTCAGTGTCTGACCAAATGTCTACACCTGTTTGTGTAAAATGTGTCATAATTAGCATATTTATTCTTGAATAATGGCTAAAAACTTTTTCTTTTGAGGTCACAGTGCCCTTTGACTCTGGACTAACAAATTCTAGTCAGTTTATTGTTGGATTCAAATGCACATGTGCCAAATTTGGGGAAGTTCCCTTGGCATGTTCCTGAGATATCGCCTTCAAAATAATGGGATGAACAGACAGACAACCTGAAAAAAAAAAGCCTCCGGTCACAACCGTCACAGTGAGGTTACATTTTCTAAATGTTTTCTTGACATATAAAAATACTGAGAGACGTGCACCCTCCATCATCCTGCTGTCTTATGATGTGAATTAAGAACTTAAAAAAAACACACAAACAACATTGCTACTGACTGAAGTCATTCACCTCCACACCTCCAATGCACAAAACCTTGGTTATAATTAAATTTTGTAAACCCTAAACCTCAAATTCCACTGACCTAAAAATAAAAAGCATCATTACTTGGAAAGCTTAAAGTCACACACAAAGCCCTCAAAAGTGGAGCAGCATAGTTTAGTCTGTGAGGACTTGGCTTCGGATTTGGAGGGTTGCCAATTCAAGGTCCGGTATAGACCAAGTATGGAGTGTGGAGCACTTGAGCAAGGCACAGAATCCCCATACTGCTCCAGAGACATGTGGCATGTGTGTGTACAAACATGGGATATAAGAAGCAATACATTTCAACTGCCATTTACCTTATTGTGTATATTGACAAAAAGGGATAGAAAGTAATTTAAAAATGTGAATTAGAGAACTGTGCAAAAGTCTTGGGCCACCGTAAACTTTGCTATTTTAGCAAGGCTATAATGATGACACATATTCATTTGTAACTAGAACATACATATAATATGTATCAAAAATGAAAATATTTCAGAAAAAAAAAACAACTTCAACAGACTAAAGTTGCAAGTGTTTAGTGTGACCTCTCTTTACACTTAGCATGTCTTGAACTCTCTTGGAGCAGATAATATGAGATTTACAATACTAATCTAATGGTAAACCAGGACATTATTTTAGAAAACTTCAAGATAGTCTTCCCAAGAGAGTTTAAGAGGTGTTACATTTAAAGGGAGGTCACACTTCTTTCATATATATATATATATATATATATATATATATAGTTGCTAGAACAGCAAACCTACTTTTGCGCAGTACTGTAAATTCAAATGCAAAGGCTGTCATACCTCCAAAGACTAACAGACCTTCAATGACATAGAACATTTTTTAAACAAAAACATTAAAAATATAAATACATCTACCGTCCCAAATGAAAACATTTTTTTAATATTCCAGTGAGAGCCCATAAGCAGAAAGAGGCCAACAACATCAACAAAACTGATTACTCATATGTGGAGCAATTTATTCTTTGTCATTCAATCTAATGATTCTCCCAAATTCTAAGTAATCTGATGGCGTAATAAAGGGATAAAAGCATAGTATTTCTGAGGCACATATGACTTTGGCACAAAAGATATTTTGATCTGCTGAGAAATGGAAGAACCAGGATTACAAATTGTTGGACAGTCCCACTGGCAGGTTACTCAACATTCAGAACAGCAGCCAAAAGCAACAAAACAGAAGATGCCTCGGGAGAAAGTTCACTAGTCCAAGAGGAAAGTTCCTCTGTGGATAAATCGAAGAGAGACCTTCCAAAAGAAAAACTTTACAAAACTGTTTATCTAAACCTCTTGCGAATTTCTAACAAGTGAAATCAAAACCCATGTTAAATTTTCAGCTCTTACCCTTGAACAGTTTACATCACCTCACAGTTTTGAGTTCTGAGTCACAACATTTTCTTACCACAAGTTTAAAGACTCAACATCCAAACTATGAAGTATTTGCAGCAACAGCAATAATAGTAACTCAGTTCTGGGAATTCTGCTTCATTCTCATACTGTTTACTTTATTTACTTTTAATCTAAATGGGGACTAGGAAGCCTTAGCACATCCCCGACTCCACAACAGCCAACACAGAATAACTAAATATAAAAAAGAAAACAATGGTTAACTTCCTTTGGGATCTGGAAATAAAAAGCAGCATTACCAAAAGCATTAACGCAAGAGACCAATGCTGTTATAATCTCAGATGTCTGAAAATATCAATTCAAATGCACATGATGGCCTTAAAAGGATACTGAACACACTCACACCATACCAGTTATGAAGGAACTGATAAAACAGGAAGGAATGAAGTAAACCTTTCTAAACTGAAATAAGATCAAACCTTTTTAAATAGTTTATTAAATTACTCTTTTCCTGTCTGACCTGAGAAACTCACTTAGCTGTTTCAGAAAACAAGTCATCCCACTAACAAACCTCACTCCTACCTGGCCCCCGTCCAATTTTCATTCCACCAGTGTGCAGGCTGTCTTTTTCCATACTTTCTTTCCCAACGAAAAAACAATTTGTATCCCTGTTTTCTTGGATTTTACAGTGAGTGCTTACTGAATGCTGATGCATTTGGCTCTGGTTGCATTACTCCACAGACTGGGATGCAGATTACCTTAATGGTACTTCATAGAAATCCAGAAAAGTTTTTTTCTTTTATGGGAACGTCACATGGTGGAGACGATGTGCAAAAAATAAATTATTGTTTCAGGCCAAAGAGAAAATAATGGTCATATTTCTCGGATAAACTCAGTCAGAATATCAACTGGATGAAAGAAAGATTCAGTTATTTTCACGTTCATGACCTAGCTGTTATTATTACTTTAAAAACCTCCCTGCCTTTACACACAGCTTCAATGATGTAATAATTACACTTTTGGGAAATCTATGTTTTGTGCTTTCTTGCTAAAGGTTATATGAAAGGATTAATATTACTCTTGTGTCTGCATGCTAAATATGAAGCTGGAGCCAGCAGGTGGCAAGCTTTGCTGAGCACAAAGACTGGAAACAGGGGTAAATATGTCGCCTGGTCTTGCCCACAGCTATCAGCACCTCCAAATTGTCATTTATTAACAGGTTATATCCTGATTTTTTCCTGTCTACACAGGTTGTGTGGCAAACTCACAGACATTAATTAAACAAAGAAGTTATAATATGTTCAACAGTGAACTTTAGAGCTTCCGTTGGGCAGATATTCATAACTTTGAATGGATCCAGGATAGCCATTTTCCTTTTTTTTAAAGTCTTTATGCTAAACTAAGCAAACAGTATTTGACTCCAGCTTCATATTTCCCACACGGACATAGGGAGATCGACATCAACCTTCTTATCTATCTCTCAGGAAGAAAGTAAAAGCCTATTATTATTTTTCAAAATGCTTATTAAAAAGTTCAAAAGTTATTTTTTAATAGGAAACGGTGTTTGCATCACTTAAAAGGTATAAGCTCTCAAAGGCAAGACTAAAAGCGTAGTGTGTAGGACTTAGTAGCATCGAGCGTTGAGGTTGCAGAGGAAACTTTTCTCATGTGCCAAGCGTGAAGGAGAACTATAGTGTCCAACACGAAAACCTGAATGGCCCTAGAGTGGGCGTTTGGTTTGTCTGTTCTGGGCTACTGTAGAACAATATGGTGACCCACTCTGTATGTAGATTTTAACAGCTCACTCTAATGTATTGAAAACACAATTTTTAGTTTCAGGTGATTATACACAAATGAAAACATAGTTATGAAAATGATATTCAATTTCTGCCAATGGATGCCTCCAAATCCTACAAACTGAACCTTTAATTCCTATTTCTGCTAACATTGGTTTCACTTTCATTTTACACTGTAACCTGTGGGCAGGTTTATCCGGGAAAGCAGTGAGTCACACAATAACCACATGCAGCTGGAGCTAACTCTGTGCTATGACAAAATCTTTTCATAATGTGTTTGATTTCATTAGTCATGTGTAGCTCAGTCTACATCTAAACAGTAATCCTGCTCCTGCCAGAAGAGTCAGTGAAGTATTTCTTTTAGTGGGGGTTTACATGATTTCCTAAACTGATAATTCTCCATAATAATCATAATAAAATAGCTGGCAGAGGCATCGTTTGTGTCATCATTTTAAAACTCCATTAAATGCTCATTTACGTCACTCATTTGGATTGTTTCTTTGTTCATGTACAAACAAGCACTCAGCTCTCAGCTCTCAGTAACCTTACTACGTTTTCAATATTTATGCACATAACAGCTGTAATTTATAGCTCCACGCCCAGATGGTAACATTTTTAACAGGCCCTGTCAAGATGCCTGCGCTCTGAGTCAGCAAATAGTTACCAATTATGGATGGGTGCAGTTCAATGAGATACCTTCAATGTTTTTTTAGTTAAGGTTCTTGGAAAGTGACGGCTAGAAACATATGGATTATCTCATCCCGCAGACTCCACATACTTTCCATCTTGCCAGCACTCCATGAATCTCTCACACACAAACACACACAACTGAATTTACCTTTACTCTTCACCTGTCTGCATCTTTGAGACCCCTACTTATGAAAATCAAGTAGATAACCTTTTTAACAGAACTCTTAATTGTTTAAAACTCAATTTTCATTGTCCGGTGTGCTCTCTGTTGTTATACATCCAGTGTTGTCCTTTGTTTGAGGTGTGGCTAGTGCTCTTCCTCTGCAGTGGTAAAGCAAATGGCACCTGATTACAGTAGTGTATGGAAAAGGACAAAAATGTGAATTTTCTCTTGCAGATTTCCTGAAGCTTTGGTTAAAATTTGTGCTACATCAGGATGTGAACTCAGCTAAATACAGTCTAGAAAATGCCGATCAAAACTTCTGGGTTGTAATGTCACAAACCATTTTGGGTGGGACTTTCAACAAACCAAAACCAAAACCAGGGGGTATCTCAGGAAAAGCAAAGTGTAGCTGTGCATCAAATTTAACTTTCACACTCACTTCAATTTGTCAGAGCTGGCAATTGGAAACTAGGTTTATCTAATATTACCAACAAATTATTAGCTGTTTGAGCACGTATGAGTTGAATGTGAGCAGGTATTCTTGAGCTGCAGGCTTACGGCTGAGGGGCAGGACTAATTTGCAGATACATAGCCTACATCAATGCATATTCAATAAGGCAAATGTGCAGAGTTTAATGCATAAAGAGAGTTTTTGTGTAAAAGTTATCAAAATATGTCATTTTGATAAACAGATATGACTTTTTAGTGGTTTAATCCATGCCCAGAGATGACCTTTAAAACAGTATCTTGAATGGGGACTCTTTTATTTAAGCAAAAGTAGACATGAGATGATCTTAATCACCTGGAATCACTGTGTGTTTGTGGCCTGGTGGACTCACCTCATGTGGACAGCTTTCACAGGGCTGGAAGTGGCAGAGCCCTCTGGAGAGCTGCTCTGGTCCAGACTCGCAGCAGTCATCCACTCCATCGACGATTGCTTTGTTCACATTGTCCATTGGGAAAGCGCACAGGGCCGAGTCATGCTCCGTGACCCCGTTGTCATCAGTAACAGCAAAAACCCCATAGAGGATGTCATCTTCCTCCTCGGCCCCTAACTCTTCTGCCAGCTCCCTGCCAGCTTTGCCAAAATGGGCCGCTTGGACCACGTTGTACACCACATCCTTATAGGGTTCGCTGGCTACATTCCTCCTCCTGCGTTTTGGTTCAAACCGACACTCCAGGATCACCTCACGATACCTCTTCATCTCCCATTCATTCCGAGGGAGACGTCCCAAGCGAGTCTGAAACGGAGAGGAGTCCTGATCGGGGCTCTCTCTCTGAACTGAAAGGAAGTAGACAAACTCCTGAGTGAAAAAGCTGTAGACATATTCAATATGGTATGTCCTCCGCAAGCCTGGGAGCACAGTCAGGCCACGCACGTCTCTGTAGAAACCATCCTCTGTGGCCAGCGGTCGACGCACTGATAGAGACTTCCTTGCATAACGCTGGGTCACACTGTCATTGACAGTGGTGGCAACAAAGAAGTAGACGGTCTGTCCCTCTTCTACCATGGTGACTTTGGTACCAAGAGGGCTCGCCACACAGTCAGGACAGTAGGCGGCAGAGTTAGAATCCCTTCTGAACAGACACTGAGAGAGAGAAGGCGATTCTCCATTTGCTCTAAGTTGGTGGAAGTAGCATACACCATACTGAGAACTTCCACACGAGTATAAATACATAAAGAGGGTGTCCAACAGCAACACCTGATTGTTTGTGTCTTCCATGAAGTTAGGGTCCTTGTCAATGTCACACAAATCACATATCTGACAATCTGGGCTTCCCACTGGCCCGGTGCGGAGCTCCCACACCTTCTCCAAACTTCTGTTGACAGCTTCAATCACATTCTGAGAAGCAACATACACTTCCTGGTAAAACGAGTTGTTGACTATGTTTTGGATGGGGCCCCGGGCCTGGAAGAAGGGCATGGTGTAAACCACAGAGAAGTTGACAGGGCTTGGGGCAAGTGAGGGACAGCTGGCTGAAGCAAAGGCCAGCAGAGTCTGGAGCCAGACACATGTCCCCCATTTTGTGGTCCTGTAAACCATCTCCACTCCGGGGTGCAGCACAGACAACGCAAGGTTACCTCCAAGTTCGATGTCGGGACAAAAGCATCATTAACAGCAGCTGCTGACACCTGAATGAAGAGAGAAGAGTAAGTCATGTAATCATTAAGAAAATTTCCCTAAAAGACAAATATGACTAAAACAATTCACTCCTAAAAAAAAAAGTTAACTTGCTTGCTCTGCACATGGCGTTCAACCCATGGATGTATTGAGAGACCTGGATACAGTGTTGGAGGTGGGGTCCTGTTCATTCATACGAAAGTTGCTCAGTGGTGCATGAAGCATAAAATGTTCAACTATTGTAGTATTACTGGGCCCATTAACCAGGTGGCATAGAGACTTCTGCCCGTCAAGTCGGCTACTTCCAGTTTAGTGCTTTGCTAACTTAAATGGGGATAAAATAAAATCAAACTTTATTTATAATATCAAAAGAAATGATTTAACATGATAACATGATTTAATCTTGCAGTTCTTCTAGACTTTCCGAATGTTTCCAAATCCTGATGGCAAAATCAGTCATTTTGCAGGGCTGATTTAAAGATGTCTTTTTCCAAATGTAAGTCTATGGGAAAGTCTTTTTGGGCCTAATAGCATCATGTGACGGACATGGGAGTTGTAATTCCACTGTTTGGCCACTACGAAAATTGGCTTCAAAGCCAAGTACACTACCTTGCAGCTTGTTTAAATCTCATGTCACGATCCTCTAAAGAAATAGAGTTTATTTTTTAAATGGTGAAAAGTGAACCTTGACTTCTTTTTCCAAATGATTGCAACCAATTTTATTCTAAATTGACCTACTACATCAGTTATCTTCAGTGACACTAAACCTCCAGCAAAACTGTAAAATAATAACAGTGGCTTGTCACAGATAAAAAGCACAGTTTCATGGAAATGAAGCTCAGCGTCTAGACTATCTTTATGCTGCACGATTCCCTCTCCATCTCACTTCCTTGGCTTCTTCCAGTCAGATGATTATGAGCGTTCCCTCTTCCAATTAAACTAATTAAATTTTGTACCGATCTCTATCAGCCAAACATATTGCAGTCAAACCTTAACTCGTTCCTCTCTGCAGCTGTCAACTGTCATTTTATTCAGAACCGTCCTCCATCGCATTCGCCTCCAGTCATCACTTTCAGCACCCAGGTCGAGCTCATTGAAAGTCCACTCCTTCTCACATCCAGATCCTCAGGATCCACTACATCTCATCACCACCATCAGCGTCTAGACTCCATAGGGGGGACCCTATTCTACAGCTTCACCACCCCCCTTACAATTCCACCTCACAATGAGGTCCAGTCTCCAAAAACTTTTCATATGTCTCATACTTTTGTGCACATGTAGATAAATATTCTCTCACTCAGAATGATTCTCTCCTGGATAAAATGTTGCGACATGGATTTACATACATTATTTGTAACTGATTTAAATCAATATCAGTCTGCTTAATTATGTTCTGCACTGAATCCAAACAGATTCAAGATGACACATATCATCATCTTGGTTAAACCAGATGATGATGAAACTGCATGTGGTCATAAAGATAAAAGCTTCCTCTGACTCACCACAAACACTGAGAGGAAACGTTTACATAATAAAACAGAGGGATGTGTTGGTCAGCGTAGTAGATAGTGGATCAAACTATTTTTATTGTGACTTCCTGCACAACTCATTCATATCTGTCTGGTCGTGTTTATTCTGGTTAATCCAACATCTCATTTGTTTTTCTTCCATAATGAGTCATGATCTTTTAGGCAAGAGAGAAGCAAGGTAATGCACCAAATTCATCAACTAAAATTGAGCAGTTTTCCGTGGCTCATCTTCAGTCTCCCAATAACAACCAACCAAATGGAACCGTGTTTCAAACTCTGAGCCTTGTCTTCATTCTGAACAGACACTGTTTGGTGGATGATTAACCAGACACATCACGGCGAAGCTGTATTCAAGAACCCCGGCCTCTCTGCTTTGCATTCCTGTCACAACCACTACGTGCCTTTCAGGGGGAAAGATGTCCACGGACTGATGGTCATAAGACGACATGCGCCTTTTTAAGCCCCAGGTGGAGAAGGAACGGTTTGTCCGCTCGTGTCAAAGAATTTCATCAACTCTGATTATTTTATTCAGCAGAAAAAAAAAATCCTAATTTTCACCAAAATTCTTTCAAGAAAACAGCACTTGTTCTTACTATATGCAGTCATATGGAAAAGTTTGGAGTCAAATTTAGTGTCTTTACATTAATAATTCATGGAATCTCACTGATGTTGTGTTACATTTTAACATTTGCAGCTCCATGTGAAACTGAGGTTAAGGTTAGAGGACATGGGTATACATAGTAATGGCACTGATTGACTTTCTTCATGTTCATGGTTAATAAAGCAAATGGTTGAAATTGAGTTTCCATTCATGGTACAATAGTGCTATTTGGCTGGTCAGCAGCTAGCGAGATTTTGCTGCAGGCTGCATCTGTTTGTATTCCCTCACTTAAGGTACAGGATTCAAATTTTAAAAAGTGTTCAATGTACTGTTTTCTGGCCTGTGCATTTAATCCTAACATCAATATGAATCTAACTATTTAATTTACAAATAAAGTCTACAACAGCAGGGTTTTTTTTTTTTTACTAATTTAGTTGTACTGTAAAACTTGGCTTCAAATATGCTGTGAACTATGGAATGAGCTCCAAACAGTGTTTGTTACTTTCCACTTGAACATTTAAAAAAGGTTGTACTTATGTACTTGCAATCACACTTGTAATTACTTTGTGTGATAATGTATAACATTTATGTCTACCTTAAAAATGTGTGTTATTTTTGTGTGCAGGCCTTTCTTGAAAAATACATTTTCTATGAGACTACCTTTTTAAATAAAGGATTAATTGTTTTAAAAAAGACTTAAAACAATGACCTCTAAGTGTGAGGGACGCGGACACTGTATTGGCTGCAATATGCAACAGCTTTATTGAATCGATGCCTTGATCACCAGCACTTTGGTGGCAGTTAATTAGAGAAGGAAGAGTGCCTCTCTTTCATTATCCCCTGCACAGATTTCCACAGGGGTTTGAAGAGGAAAGCTGCTGTGCAAGAATCAATGTTTAAAACATATTGCACACTGAGGACACATGTATTGATTCAGTGACGGGGAATGCATCCAAAATCACTCAAGAACGGCCAAAATCCACCAATTTTGCATTTGCTTTATTTTGAAACATTCATATAAAATTATTTCTCTGAGTTTACTCTTAAAAAACAATGTGAGATTGAGATGTGAAGTGGTCTCAGGTCAACACGGTGCCCCAATCGATTTTGAAAATGGCACTGAAGCATAATCATTTTTAGCCTGTGTTTTTCTGCTTGTTCTTTTGCTTTATACATTTTTGGATTTAATTTTTTCAATGTAATCTCCAAAATTGCGTTCCTGTTTCTTATCCTGAAAGTCCTAATTTAAGGGAAATTACCTTAGGCTCCATTCCACATGTAAAAGAGTATTTAAGTATTAACAGCTACCCAAAATAACGCCTCCCTCTGTGAGCTCTATGAACGGTTATACACTTCTTAACTGTTCTGACAGTAAATTCAATTACTGTTCCAATTACAAGAAACTAATTGTAATATTTCCTAATATATACTCAAATTATACATAGAATAGTATATATTATCACACATATTATGAGTTTACAGTATACCTTCTTCACTCATCTTCACACATAAACAACATGCCACAGTTTCAGCACCTCAGCCTATATTAGCCTGCATTTAAAACCCCTGTTTAAATACACCAAGATGCAGTTAAATTATGATAGCAGAACACAGTAATGACTTTAAAATGACTTTAACACACTTAATAACAATTTGAATCACCTGTCATTGTATCACTGTGTATTTTTTATTTTATTCGTAGTAATAGTATTTTATTTTTTTTGAGCAACAGTTGTTTACATTAACTGTATGGTGGCTGAATGTTTGCTATGGTATCTGACAACAGCGCCAGAAGATTTAGCAGTGTCACGTGGCCCGTTTAACAACACCTTTTGTGCTTGCAGATGTGAATGTTTTGACAAGCTTACCTGTGCAGGTTAGTTAGTCCTCTGCAGGAAAGCAGTCACTGCCAGCTTTGCTCTTTATCTGACTGAGGAACAGCGCAGGGATGAGTGACCGTCGCTCAGGAAGATATAAGATAAAACATCGGATTATTTTTTGATAAAAGTTGAAGCGTGGTTGTTCCCACAGCGCGCTGGGACGTGAGGAGTGAGTTTGTTTCGGATTTGACTTCAGCTCTCAGTTTGAGTCGCTCCTCTGAGGCTCAGCGGTGCTCCAGCTCGCTCCTCCCCTCTGCACACTGACACCAGCAGCAAAACTAAAACCTATTAACCCTCATTCGTCCTGATTCGCCCACCTTTCATGGTGACGCATGATGTCATAAAATGATGCATGTAAATTTGCATATTTTTTTAAGAACTTATTTGCCTTTACGTTTTTATTACCTACTGTACATTTAACCCCTGTTCCGTTACCATTCCTCTCTAACACAGAGCATCTGAGCTACTTGCGCTTCATATTGTTTATGCAACACACCAGCATGGATACTGGTCTTACATTGGGCTCTTGAAAGATGACGGTAGGCCTACTCATGATGATACACTAAAAAACAACAACAAATAAAATCCCAATTACATTAATGTGCAGTGTAGGGGAAAAAATAACTACTAACATATAATAGTTATCAATAATTACCTTATAAAATAAATTAAGTGTAATCAGTCACAGTTACTGTGAAAAAAATATTTATTTAAATTATTATCAGCGATTAAGGAAATATTTTGATCCTTGGGTAAAAGTACTAATACCACACTGTGAAAATACAGTCAGTACTAATGTAAAAGTAAGTAGATATAAGAAGAAACATGTACTTGAAGTATTAAAAGTGAAAGTACTCAATGCATAAAATGAATGAAATTAAGTTATAATAATCAATAAAAAGCACCCCAAATACTCAAAATTATTCAAAATAAATTATAAAATGATTCAAATGTTCAAATGTATAGAAATAATTGACAATGAATTCTCATTTGATCAGCTCATTTAATAATTGTCTGATCATTTTCCCTTTACCATAAACTGTTGGATAGTTTATGGTAAATATTCTAAAAAACTTTCTACATGCGAATCCTAATTTGTAAGGTAGCTAACTTTCAGATAAATGTACTGAAGTAAAAAAGTAAAATATTTCTTATTATTCTGGGATTACATAAGGTTCTTAAAATTGGTAGTAAGTGGAAAACAGAACATTTACTCAAGTACAGACACTTCATATCAGACATAATTATTATTCTTTTTACTTAACTACATTTATCTGACAGATGGAGTTACTACTTACTTTACAAAAAAAGACTTTAATTAATAACAAACATATAATCAATACCTGCTAAAAGAGTAAGAAAAGGCAAATGTCACAGTGAAGCAAGACACACAATCTGAGTCCCTTTTTTTACAAGCATTTTATTTACTTATATTTAATAATTATGGAATTGTGCCGCAGCCATTTTGGCTTTGTACAATGACCATTAGTTAAGGCATGATTAGTGGAGGCAAATGTGGCAACGCTGGATTCCTGAAGCAGAATCCCATGAAACACACTGAACCTTTATGATTAGACACAAGCAGGTAAAATCTCATACAATACTTTTTTTTAATTAGTATTATGGCAAAAAAAAGAAATTTTTCATGGACACTGGAAGATTAATGGACTGAAATTAAGACTGAAATGAACAATACATGTAAACACAAACAAATGACAGCAGTAAACAGACTCATGATCACATTTCTCTTGGAGTGCGTTTTGCATAAACAAAGTGCATAGAGGTCAAAATGACAATGGTTCTTACAGTTATTGGTCATCATGTAAAGATAAAACACAACAGGAATGTGGTTAACCCATATTTTGACAGTATGCTAACATGAGAATACATTCTACTGCAAGTCCTCGGAAAATTCCAGTTTTTTTAAATTTTCGGATTTTATTCTTGATTTTTAAGAACTGAGCATCTATAAAACGAAAACAGCATTTTTCATATTCTAAGAGGCATTATAGGTCTATAAGAGTAAAATAATCATTTATGAAACAACTTTAGCTGCGTAAAAACCCCGCCGGTCATGCTGTTATTCTGTCATTGATGGGGCTGATGCTGCTTCCATCTGTTGTTGTTGTTATCCAAATGTATAAAAATCTAGCCAGATAAAATACAGCTGTAACGTACCTTCAGAGCACAATCTACATCATCACAAATTTGTGAGGAGGAGGAACCCAGAAGCAAGGGGGGGGGAAAAGCGTAGCTCTGACAATCATCCGTGAACACTGAACTGCGTCATCTGCAGATGTCGTTAGCACCGGGCCAATCGAGGTTCAGGGCGACGCTTCTTGTTTCAGGTGAGCCGGCAGCGAGGGCTCAGTATGTGAGAGGACTCAGGATGAAGAGGCGATCCTCCTCCTTCCTGATCCACTTCAGCAGTTTGTTGACAGCAGACACAGCCAAAGCCTTGGTCCCGAGTGGGCTGAAGCAGAGGTAGAGCTCGAAGCCACTTGTCACCTGCAGGGAAGAAGAAGATCAAGAGGGTTAGACAAAAGAAATCATACCCCAGTTTCTCGTAAGCAGTCTCATGAAGAAACTATTTCCTATCAGCTAAACTAAACGCATCACGTCGCAGAAAGCGAGCATCTTCTCAGGGACGAGAGGCTCACGTTCATGACGGTGAAGATGTAATCACTAATGTCGGCCCAACGCTGAGCTTTAAATTTCGCTAGCTCAGTGGTGCGAGGTGACCTAGCAGTAGATGAATGCTTCTTCTGTGCAGTGATACCATTGGCGAGTATAGTTTGGTACAAAGAAAATAGTTCCTAAATGAAACTGCTCATAACAAGGTCTGTGGATTATTTCGAGTAACGGGGTCAAGACTTATGGAAAGAGGCACTGATGTTGAGTTTTTCAAATAAATTCTTTTGGCGTTTTGAGCACCACAAGCCGAGTGCTATCTAGTTCCACTATGTTGGAGTGAAGGCAGACATATCTAAGGCCGATATCTCCAACACTCAGCAGCTCACAGCAAAACAGTCAAGACTGATAAACAGCACTACAGGAAAGAGAAAAAACACGTATTTTTGATTTGTGGATGAACTGTCCCTTAATATAAATCTCTAGGAAATGATCACTGCAGACAATTTGTATAAAAAAGGCCTTACTGTTTGACAGCATTTTTAGATAACAACCTTTTTATGCAACAATTATTCAATTCAGTGACCAACATATACAGCGTTGTGATGCTCTGATCAGTTTCGTGGATGACGTATTTCCTAATTTCATGCTGTGTGAAACTGAAACTCTGTTGTGAAAATTAAGACGGAGCAGTTGTATAAAATGTTAAATACTGCAAAAGACCGGACACATTTCGTCTCACCCATGCCAGCATGTTTTCAGTTTCACTGCAGCGGTAGAAGGAGCGGAGAGGTCTGGTTGGATGATGCAAGTGGCTGTGGAGGTCCTGATACAATCCCATCAGCCTTTCCTGCTCTTCATCAGACTGGTACACCTCCGGAAACTCTGGACTGGATAAAAAGAAATAAAGAGTATCTTGTCAAGATTTGCACTCAAAGTCAAGGATTTGGCATGTTTGTGACCTCATTTCAACACACGTAAACTTCAGCGGACGCCCTGCCCACCTGGTGTACAGCCCTGAGCTCTTTGATTTGTACAGGAAGTGCCTGAGCTCCGGGATGCCGACCTGCTCCACAGAGTAGCTGGGACATTTTAGCGCCTCCTTCAGGGCCTGGTAGGCACTGCGCTTGCTCAGCCTCTCCATGAACCGCTGCTTGCAGTCGGACATGTTAAAAAAGTCCTCTCGGTCGGTTGAGACCAGGATGAGGCAGAGCTCGGACGCGTGCTCCAGGTAAGAAATGTGAGCGTGGAAAAATCCAGCAGTGTTGAACTTTGGCAGACAGATTGGCGTCCAGCCTTCACCCTCTCGAAAGGACGAGGAGGAGCCGACGAGGTTGAAGACCAGGTGCAAGTCTATGTGGTGCAGGAACTGGTCCTTTTTCCTCACCAGAGTAACAAGGCGGTCGCCCGCAAGCAGGATGGAGAACACCAGGCTCTTGGATTTGGCGGCCTGCAGGCTCGATGAGACAACGTCCCTGGCGGAGCTGGCCAGAGGCAGGCAGGTGACGGCGCTGAGGAGCAGGCCAGGGTCTCGGTCCAGTCGATGCAGCAGGTTGTCGGTGAGGTACTCGGAGCCGGCCAGCAGGCGGCGGAGGTCGTAGTTCTGCTTGTGCTGGAAGATGTGGTTGAGCTGGGTGAGGGTGAGCAGGCTGACGATCTGATAGTAGATGTACTGCAGCTCCCGCAGCAGCTCCTTGTCTGTCTGACAGGTTCGGGACACACCCACCAGCACCAGAGGGCTCTTGGTGAGGAAAACCACTTTACAGCCATCTGACAAACAAAATGTTGACATAGTTTACACAGATTCAACAAAGCTCAAAAAAAGCACTTTGACCTATTTATTTTTAGCTATAAACCAGAGTATATTCTGACCTGCATGTATGGAACGAATGATGTTCTTCTCGGCCTCAACGAAGGATACAAGAGCCATCATCACCCCCATGGTGCTGGACAGAGCCTCCTCCGTGCCGTAGCGAGTGTAGATTGGCTTTCCAGCCTCACTCAGCACAAACACGTGTTTTTTGTGGCTCCTCCACGCCTCACTGGACACGTCTTCCTCTTTAGTCCTGCTTTCTAATGTGATGTCATTGTTGTGCTGCTCCTCTATGGTTTTCTCTCCCACCAGCACCTTGAGCTCCTCTGAACAGTCACCTGGTTGGTCCAGTTCGGCATCTCTCTGAACCTCTTCCTCAGCCTCAGCGGTCAGATCCTCGAAAGACTGTGCATGGACGAACATAGCACTCTTCTGACCGGCACCTGCGTCAAAGTAGGGACAAATGACTGTCAAATGTTTGTCAGAGTAAGATATGGATGGATAAGAATAAATAAATAAGCCTATAAAACAATAAAGCACCGTCGGAGGCTGTTTTTGGTTGTCTGTTTTGCATCTGTTGCCCGGCTCAGGAACATCTCATCCACGGCATGGGTGACGGTCACCAGTGGTTCCCGTAAAAAAGCTCGGGGAAGTGGCTTTGTTTAATGGCAGTGGAATGGTTAACCGGGCATACATTTGCCAAATCAACCACTTAGTCCTCATTCTTTAAGTCTTTTCTCTTGTAAAAATAAAAACCACCAAACAACAGGTTATGTAAAGTATAAATCGTCCCTTTGTCTGAGTTGTGCAAGCCTGTGTGCTTTTTTTCTTTGCATAGTTTCAAAAGAAGCTTCAATGAAAAGGTGAGATTCATACTCTATCTGAAGTGTTTCTTAAACAAGAGTTTTCAGGTTTACAGGACAAGGACTCCAAGAAGAAGACAAACCGGTTGGTTGGCAAATTTACATCTGCTTAACTTCCCCAACTCTGCAGAGCAGCGCACATCCGCTTTCCGAAGATATTTTTTATGGTAACCATCCAGGACTGTCTCCAAAACGGTGGGTGATACGGTCCCAAACTGGGATAATGTTGGCCAAAAAAAGGTGGCAGAAAGAGCCGGTAAATGATCCAGAAATGTACACTTGGATGCTTGTACTATGCCATGTCAATTTATAATGTAGGGTTTTATCATTATACTAAAAAAAGAAAAGAAAAAGAAAGATAAGAAAAACTCCCCACATAAGAAAACCTATCTTCCCTGAACACTGCCCGATAATACTCCCAGTCCAGGATAAGCCTCAAATACAGTGTTTTATTTGGTCTATTAATGAACATTTTATGACAAAAAACAAGCATTGTCCTACTTTTGGCTATTGCTTTTTAGCGGAGTCAAGATAAGAGAAATGAATAGACTCTGGTCACGGCTCATCTAATTTAGAGAAAGGACAAGTCTGATAATGACTCAGAGAGAAACTGCAAAAATGCCGTGTTTATCTCAAGACTCAGTAGATATAATCCAGGAAAGTTACATCATTTTTCCTGTCAGAGTTGGATTTGTTCAAGCTGGATGTGACATATCTGTGCAGCTGCTGACATGCTTTAACCGAGACACTTTTTCACAGACCTCCGTCAGGATGTGTCCGTCACAGTATATGTCTCACACTGTTAGTGTGACAAGGCTTTCCTAATAACTTAAACCTTTTGTCTCCTGAACAAAGAGATGATCACTATTATTCAGTGTAGTCTCACAGAGCACAAAACTAACGACGCATTCAGGTGCTTCTGTCAATTCAATCGTTTTCAGATCAAAAACACAAAAAAAAACACATTCCCCTAAAACAACAATTTGACATGCAGAGTACAAAAACACGGTATTGAGATCACAAGTTCAACATTTCTTTGCACAACAGGATGTGCATATTCATGCTCTCGCTCTCTCCCACACACACACACACACACACACACACACACACACACACACTCCTTCCCATAACACTGCGTGATTATAAAATTGTAAAATGGAGAACTGTAGTCTATACCCAAGTATTGCCCAAGTATTACTGTCATACTTTGGGCATGTTGTTTCACTTAAGTATTGACTGAAAACCAGTCCGCCACAAATCTTTTCTTTTCTTTTCTTTAATGTGGTAACAATCAGAAACTAAATTTTGGCCAAACACCAATGAGAAAATGACAAAAGGTTTAATTGTGTGTCGTTACAGTCTGCAAAAGAGTCATTAATTCGAATTGAAGACAGTGGATTTCTCAGTATCCGTGGGCTGATGTATGAGCAGCCCCACTGGAAACTGCTTCTTTGTATAAGGGATGCTGTTGTACTGTAAACGTTATACTCGTGTACTGTAAACTTTTTGGATGTTTTGTAATATAATCTCATGGGGGACACTTAAAGGACCTCTTTACAATATTCAGAGCATTTCTATGATTCAGGTTGTCTGGATGTAAGGAAACCATGAGAGGAGAGAGGAAACGAGCAGATACGTTTTAAGAGATGTGAGAAATTGTTTCCTCTGAACCATCACATGAAGTGACGGCAGCAGCTGATCGAGGCCGCTGCTGGTTGTTTGGGTGCAATAAGCATAATGTGATGCTCACACATAACTGAAGAAAAGTCGGAAAATAAAGCATGGCCTTCAACTGCTGCGTTCACTGAACGAGCAGCAGCAGCGTTGTGTCCGAGAGGGCCTTCACTGACAGAGTTAATGCAATACTCATGATTATGATTGATGATGATCATATTGTGTATTTTGGTGTGCCCTCCGTGCCATACGCACAGCGCGTAACGCAGCGGCACTGCAGCTGATCTTAGCTGGATCAGCTGTCAGTCGGCTTCAACAGCTGGAGAGACTTTCAATGGAGTTTATGTCACTTAGATGCCGGCCTGTCAGTGGCAGAGCAGCAGAGTTTCTCTGTTTAACAAACACAGCAACAGCCTGCGCTCTGTTTTTATACTGTACTGTGTCCCCGTTTACATTTATCTTATTTAGGGTATTTATTAATGGCATCTGTAGGCTATTTATTTATTTTCTGATTGTAAATGTATTATTCAATAATCCAGCATATGGTCACGGTGTGTTTTAAACAATGGAAATATAATATTTATAAGACCAAATGTTTCAGGGAAAATGTAAATTCTGTTTGTCATGAAACCTGATGACCAGGACCGATCAGCCTCACATGTGACTCAAAGAAAATTACCAGTAAAAAGTGTTTCTTGCTGATAGACAGACTCTCTCGGACTTTAACTATCTCAATTATAACAGTTGATGGGGAAATAGCAGCTCCTGATTTTTTTTTTATTTTAATAAATGAAGACAGTTGGTTTTGGTCCTTTTGTTGTTCAGATTTTTAGCTCGTGAATCAGAAGACTGGCAAAATAATAAACTTGGGAGTGATGGCTTGAATTTAATCTTTGATGCGTCTTCACGGATGTAAAGTTTTGCTCGTGGATAAATGAGACTTGGAATATAATGCAAGAGATTTGCGAGCGTTCGTAAACACAGAGAGCAAATGGCTGCAAAACTCTCATTGATGGTGGCTAATTGCTGAGATTTACTTGCTCTGATGAAAAAAAAAGTCAGTCACAAACTCGACTGTTTCATCTCTTGTTAAAAAAGAAGCCGATTTTACTCCCTGGCTGTATACATTACACTTCTTTGCTGAAAGGCTGTGTGTTGGCAATAATCTGGGGATACAAGAGTCACAAAACACCATAGTACACCACCATTAATTACAAATCCATACTGTGTATTTCAGAATAAAATCGCAATCCTCAAGTGTATCAACCTTTTCTGACACCACAACTTTGCTTTGTTTATGTCTGCTAACAGGAAATATCTGCAGTAAGGTAGCCTAACTGTGTGTTTGCTTGCTCACCCTCTGCTTATGAAAACAACTTACAAACTGTATGATAGTCATGCCATCATGAGGTGAATGGGGAAAAAAAAGAAGTGATCTTGTTTGAAAAACCAAAATCGTGTGGTAGGCTACATGTAGGTTAGTTATTTTGCCCATGATAGGTCCCTGAGTTGGACTTTGGACGTGCCTGCTGTTAACTGCCTATAATTGTGAGTTCACACACAACACATTTTCAGTATATTTAACAGGAGAAGAGAGACAACCCTTCTGCCATGGCTGAGATGAGAAGCCGATGAGATTCAGATTTATATGAAACTTAAATTACAGTATAGGTCTGTCTGCTGACAATCTGCACTGAGTGCTGAGTGTGGACCAGCCTCACCTGGTTCAGTACCCTCCACCAGACCTGGTGTGGGACTTTCTGCCCTCTCTGAGCGAAGGCGGTCCACCGGAGCCAGAGTGCCATTCTCCCAGGACGCAGTCACCCTTTGGGCTTCTCCATCCATCACTGCTATTTATGTCAGGGGTTCACAGCTGCAGGACACACGGACACACAGAGGGAGAGCTATGGGACCAAAGGTCAACAGCTTCGTGACTGAGCCTATGACTGAAGATCCAGCTGGTTATGATGTGCTATAATTATGACATAATCACCACCGTGCACGTCATTGACATTTTATGGTCTGACATTAACCCTTCAAACTTTCTGAGACGTCAGAACTACAGCTGGGTCCTAATTATGTTGCTTTAAGCAATGGCTAGGTTGATGCTACATTTTGAAGACAAAATAAGAGACTCTTTAAAGTAACATTTCCCCTTCGTGTTTCCGACATGCATTTCTAAATAAGTCTTTCTCTTTTCTTGTCTCCTAGTCTTCCGCTTCAGTGAGACATCTGGTATGACGATGAAAACTTCAAAGGCTAACGGTCACTTTGATAGCTAACTTTAGCAGATGGTCCACAGTGTCTAAAGCTAGCTTACTCTGGTTTCACCGCCTTCATTGTGAAAAAGATCTCTCGTGATTTGTTCAGTTATTTCCAAATTTATTACCTTTCATATCCGGAGCTGTCTGCATCTGATCGTTGTGCTCCACAACTGGCTTGTCACGTTGACAGCAACTAACGTTAGCTAACAAGCAGTGACAAGACTGAAGTAGTTTCTCTTGCTCGTCAACATGCCCCGTTAGGTTGCGGAGCTAGGAATTGTGGGATATGAAGTTCTCTTCCAGAGATTTCCTTTAGAGCGGTAAACAGGCAGATTTGATTCGAAAAAACAGAAGAAATTAGTGAAATATTTGTGAATGTATCTGGTAGCTCCATGTTGCATACTTGCATGATGTAGTTTGTGCTGTTATTTCACAAAACAGTTAACGTTAGATAAATATTTGATCTTGACGGTGCATTCAAAGCACTCGGGACATCAGACAACTGTACGAGCACATTATTGGGATACTTGAATGTACTTCACTTTTTGGTATATGTAAAACAGGGACAGTGTACAATATATGTATCGCACCCGACAAAGTGCAACGCTTATTTTAATCTGTTGTCTTGGGGGTCTATATACTGCGCATAAAGCAATCGAAAAATGACAACTTCATGTGACATTAATAAATACATATTCCTTTAGGACAAACCAGTGCATAATTGTTGAGGGAATACATAAAAAATAATAGAGTTCTATTATCATAAATAAAACATAAACATCATCCACCCGTTACTTGAGAATGAGTAATTAATTTATGTGGAATGATGAAAAACCTGGAACAAAAGTTCTCATTGGTCTAAAAATATTCTATGAATTAATTACGAAAATACTTTGTCTGTGTTAAAAAAACACATAATTATCAGTAAAACATATATTTCATTCACAGTGAATGTGTGTATGAAAGAGATATAATTATGGAAACAAAATGTATTTATTGCAAATTAATCACGAAGCAGTTAATTTGGTTGGCCCTGATGAATTTTAGCTTCTCTGTTTTCAACCACAGCAGCACTGAGATTCTTCCAGTGGCACTAGCCCTGTGGCAGCCTGTGGCAATCTTAGACAGCCTGTGGCAATCTTAGACAGCCTGTGGCAGGCGCCAGGCTGCAGCAGGCTGCAGCAGCTTGCCATGGCAAAGCTGCATCAGTGTCCTAATGTCAGAGAATGTCAGGGGGTGCCCTTATTACCAGAGTGTCACAGTTTGCCACAGGATGCCACAAGCTGCCACAGTGTGTCACAGGGTGCCATGCAGTGCCAGAAATTACACACCCTAACCAACAAAATAGTGGCACCCTGTGACACCCTCTTATACCTTTTATACAAACAGGAAGAAAGATCTTCATGGTGTAAATACTCAGTATAAAACATGAAAAATAAGATTAACATGCTTGGTACACAATCATGCTAAAACTGATTTATGGCTGCTGACCTGTCCTGCACACAGGTAATTTGTCTCCACCTTAGTTGACAGCAGGTGGATGGGGACATGTCTTAACTGCAGAGTAAGTGCTGCAAGCATGCCACAGGGGGTTGCGAATTGCCACCAGTTAAGAGAAGCATTATCATTATACACATATTTTTCCTTCTTTTTTTTAAATTTCATTACTATTTTTTTGAGTGGGTACTAGTGTTTCTATTTTACTTACTACCTCCGCTTTTGTTTCCTCTCTGTTGGATTGATCAGTTATTACTGTCTTTGTTCTATTTGAAAAAAAAAAATCAATAAACAGATTGTGGGGAAAACGCTATGTTTCAAAGGCATTGTTGTGTTTTTGTTTGTTTATTAATTTTTTTTGTGGTTTTACAAAGTTAATCGTCTTTAAATACCTCGTAAAGTCATCTTCAAGAAAATGGGTGTACAGGCATAGACATATACACAGGTATTTATTATAAATTTACAAATGTATTTATTTTATCTACACGCGTCCGAGCAGCACCTGAATGCAGCGTAGGGGGCGGGGCTTGCGTTTGAACGTACAGCGCGGAAACGGAACAACTATTGTGTTCGCGTTAACTAACGCAGGGTCGCGTCTCAAAGAGTCACTGAATAATAACTCGCCTAAATGTCATATTCCCCGTAAGATTAGGATGCTTGATCTCGTCGCTCATGTCTGCGCAGTAACTTAACGTCTTCGTTTCGTAAGTATGGCAACTTTTGATAAGAGAGCTAACGTTAACCGAAGCTAACTCGCGTTAGCATAGCAACATGTTGACGAGTGCGCGACCAGTTATGTGTTATGTGTTACTGCTAGCTTATAACCGCGAGATATTAACAACAAACATTAGAGCTTTAGTCAAGCAAGTTTCGTTAGCACAAACAGTTATGTTCAGAGTCAGCAGAACACTGTGTGTTAAGTAATATTGGTGTATGGTCTGTTTATAACAGGGTAATCGTTGTGACAGCAAGATGCCTATCCGAGCATATTGCACAATTTGCTCCGACTTTTTCGATCACTCCAGAGATGTTGCTGCTATCCACTGCGGACACACTTTCCACTATGAATGGTAACCCGACACAGAAAGTAAAATCTAAAGCACTCACATTTATGGCATGTTATTGATGGCTTATAATCCCCCTTCCCTCCTCTCTCTTCAGTCTTCTCCAGTGGTTTCAGACAGCCCCCACCAAAACCTGTCCACAGTGTAGAAAACAGGTAAAGGACTTTACACGAAAAAATACTACACTAAACTGAACCAACTTGCCAAACAGAAAAAAAAAACTATAATATTGTTGTGCTTTGTGAGCAGGTCAGCACCAGACACATTATCAGCAAACTGTTCTTTGACATTGGTGGAGAAGAAGAGGGCACTGCGGACCCGGAGAGCTTACAGGTATTTATCAGTATCTGGTGTGAGATTTTTGCAGAGAAATTGTGTGTCAGTCATAAAATGTGCAACTTTCAATGCCAAAGCGATTGTAGTATTTGATCCGGATTTGATTTCGCGTGTCGTGTTTTTGTTTTTCTGTTTGTCAGAATGAGCTTGATCGCATGAAGGCGCTCTTAAGCTCTAAAGGTAAGAAACTGTAGAAATGTAGCTGCTGATGCCCGATTCTTCAAAACTGGTTCATCATCTGTCTGATCACATTGTAGAGCAAGACTGGCGGGACAAACAGAAGATGGTGGACAGTTTGAGGGACACTGTGGACAAGCAGAGGAGAGACCTGGACAGTGTGCGGAAAGAGATTATGGAAAAGGAGATGTTGTGTTCTGCCCTCAGAGTAAGCCGTCTGTTTTCTGTTATTTAACCACATTTTTATACTGACTCACATCTCATACTGTCTCTGCAGCGCCTTTTGTTTATTTGTATATCTGCGGCCTCTAAATAAGTTGGAAGTAGTCGCCCACAGACGACGTGGGATGTGACCAGCTCGCTGTATTTTGTTACTCACCGTTTTTGGTTGATGATTTTGTGTTCCTCGGGTTTTGGTTGACTGCAGATGTTTGGAGAGTTTCTGTGTGATGCTGAACTTATTTGTCACGTTCAAACGAAATCAAAATACCCCAAAATAAAACAAGCAAAGTTCAAATAAATGGGGTAAAAAACGGATTTATCAGACTACAAAACCGGAATTGACCAAAAAACACAAAGAGTTATATGATATCCCATAGCGTCTGTCAAACCTTCTTAGAGGCCGAAATAAAGTTGAAGACTGTGTCCTCCTTGGCGTCTTAACTAATTTTCTCACACCTGCCTTTAATGAGATGGCAGGTCAGGGGATGCATTCGAGGGATCCTCCAAAAAATGGGAAATTATAAAGGCTTGCTAGAAAAGGCTCTAACATGTATAATTGCTTGTGACAGAAACAGATGACATACCTGGAGACACAACAGAATGAAACTCAGGCCGCAAAGGAGGAAGCCCGAAGACTCAGGACCAAGATGAAAACCTTTGAGAGGTATCTGCACTAAGACAAGTACTGTCTAATTTAAACTTCTGGGTAGGGTCCCAGTTTGTAAATCACAATATTGACTATTCTACAAATATGGAAACAAAATGACAGTCTTGAATATCTAAACATTGTGTATGTCTATAGGCTTAAACTTCCATAAGTTAAATTTGTGCCTGATAAGGGGGCTGAATAAAAATCATTTCCAATAATATACAAGCAAGGAAAGAAAGAAGATTAACTGTTAATTTCCCTCAGCTAGAGCAGTCAGATAAGTTCAATAAAGAAACAATTTATGACAACAATGATAACACAACAATCAGATTTTTTTAGAGTTAGTTTAGTGTGACAATAATGTATCAAAATATATTCTGTCTCTGCATAATACTGTCTTCAATTGGAAATAAAACACTCATGCTTTGCACTAAAACTGCTGGTTTGGCCCCAGCCTGGATGTGTTGTTGCAGGGCCAGAGAGCCGAGGTGGAGTCCATGATCACAGATATGGGTGTCAGCCAGGCGGCTGTGGAGCAGCTCTCCATCTACTGCATCTCGCTCAAAAAGTAAAGAGGGTCACAGTGACACATCATTTTCACACTACGCTGTCGTAGAGCTTTAGTCCCAATGAATGCAGCCTCCCTGACGCCACTGACGATACACTCACTATCATCTCCTCCCTTTTTTAGAGAGTATGATAACCTTAAAGGAAGCCTGAAGTCTTCAAACGACATGTGCGAGAAGCTCAAGAGAGAAGTGCTCTCCTCAAACAATAAGGTAACGTTATGTTAGTACGTCACCACACACAGGAATCAGGTCTTGAATGTGGAATCTCCGAAGTAAAGGTTTTGTGTGTTATTTTAGTTACACAAAGCCACAGTGGAGGTGAATCATACCAAAGAGGACGTGAAGTCTCTGCAGAACGATCTGGCCAATGCTGACAAAGAGATCTCTGTAAGGCACATCTGCCAGCTCTGCTTTTTCTTTTCAGTATCAGAGTAATTCATGATTGAGATTTCTGCATGTGTGTCTGTCCGCAGAGCCTGAAGAAGAAAGTGGAGTTTCTTCAGAGGACTCTGAGCACCCCGACACGGACAAACGAAGCCCTGAGTCGGCTCGTCTTTGAAAGGTGTGTCGCTCTGCCACCGGACTGAAATCTCCACAGACTTTACTCGTCTAAACATAAACCATGTTTGATTGACTGATGACTTTTCTGTGTCCTTCTTTAAGCCCGGCCCCAGTCGAGCTTAAGCAGCCTCGCCTCCACCAGCCCGCAGACAGCGAGGACATTGACCTTAACATGACTTATGATGTCACTACGCCAGATGATGTGGCCAAGAAACCGTCACAGTTCCAATCCAAGAAAATGCGCCTCAATCCTCCAGCGTGAGTTCAGTAGCTTATTGCGAGAATATGTGTGATGCTCTGATCTAAAATGTGGAAGCTGCTGCTGTGTGTTCACAACATAATACTTTGAAATCTGTTTTTGTTCACTAAATTATTAAGTAGACGCGCCTTAAAATGTTATGTAACTGCTTTACTTTTTAGGTCGTCTTTGTCAAAACACGAGAAAAGTTCATCTTTTAGCAAGGTAGGTTTGTAAATGTCACTCAGTCAGGTCCATTTTAAAATGAGTTGCAGATGTCTTACGATATTTTGTCTTATCTCAGGCTCGAGACGAGGATGGATCCATGGATCCTTTTATGAGGAACTCCCTCCTCTTCAGAAAGAAGACTCTCGGCAGCATGTTGGACCCTCAGAGGAAGCTCGGAGCTGTACGTACATTCAACAGCTCCTGCACTTCAGGTTGAATGTTTTAATGTATTTGTCCTTGTAGTTGTTTGATTAAATATTTCTTGTTTCAGGTCAGAACTGGTTATGATGGTTTAGGAGGACGCACTAAATTCATCCAACCTGTATCCTTTTTTTGTCATATGGAACGTTTGTGCGTTTCTTTATTTAATCACTAATTCTGATCATTAATGTTAGAGATGTCGATGTATTTTTAGTGAAATATTCATGCTGCAGGGCAATATTCAACTAAAGGTATATTTGAAGGTATACCCTCTGTTTGATACCTATAATTATAGGTATCAAACAAAAGTAATCCCTCTAAGTCATCACTTATAACCTACTAGAAGTGTATGGCTGTGTATTTATCTGCAGCGACTCTGCCCTCTGCCTGTATTTTTTTTAATTTTCCTTTATGATCCTGTGTTCAGGGTGTCACCTGGAACAGTGTGCAGGTATACAAGATTTTATATACACGATCATTTTATATTTGCTATGATAAACCTATTGCACGTGACCTACCCAGCTCTAAGTGGCAGACAGACACAGTCGTTAACATAGTGGAGCATTTTGCAGCAAAAGAGCCAGATACAACTCAAAACACAGTTTACATATTAGGTGCCTTCATCAGATGGCCATATTGAGCGCTTCAGAGTTCAAATGTTGATGCTGAATGTTAATATATGTTGAGTGTCTTTTTTTTTGTTATGCAGAGGCAATGATACTCACTATCATGTTAGCCCTCGCTGCCTATTGTTGTATTAAACCTTGTTTCACTGATCCCAGTCGGCAAAAAATGACTGCAGCTTTAACAATCCTGGAAAAAGAGAAAATTCATCAGCAAATAAACATTCCAGTAAATGATTAAGACAGAAAAAAACAGCAATGTGTAAAGTGCATCATACCTTAACTAAGCACCTCGCTCCAGTCTCCTTTATCAGAGATTCGCCCGCTGATGAAAGCTAAAAGGAAAAAGGTAACAAGGCCTCAACCCAAGCTTGCTACTTGTCTGACACTGGATGGGTTCCTGGAGTAAATATTAACCTCTCCTTCCCCCCGGATGTGGAGTTGAAAGTCAGGATGCTGTGTGATGTAGCGTGTTTGTGCTGCTCCTGCACACAGAACCAGCCTGGCAGCGGTTCTGCCGCTCAGCACCAAACAGGACTCTCTGAACTCTAAAGGTAGTGACTGACTCCCACCTGGCCACCAGATGCTGGGTTTTTGGTGACATCAGCAAAGATGCTGTACATTTTTTCCTGTGGAGACTGTGTCTGGACCAGACTCCGTGTTGGAGCCTTTTCTTGTTTTGTGTGTGTGTGTGTGTGTGAGTGTGAGAGTGAGTGAGTGAGTGAGTGAGTGAGTGAGTGAGTGAGTGAGTGAGTGAGTGAGTGAGTGAGTGAGTGAGTGAGTGAGTGTGTGTGTGAGATAAACCGACCTTCCTGTGAAGCAGTCGCGGCCTTTTCTTGGTTCGTGTTGTGTGTGTGTGGTGTGTGTGTGTGTGTGTGTGTGTGTGTGTGTGTGTGTGTGTGTGTGTGTGTGAGTGAGTGAGTGAGTGAGTGAGTGAGTGAGTGAGTGAGTGAGTGAGTGAGATAAACCGACCTTTCTGTGAAGCAGTCGATTGTCAGTGCTGTGTTTTTTTGTCATTGGTAATCACTGATGTGTCTGCTCTCTATACCATCTTTATTTAAAACCTGGAACACCAACATGTGGATATACTTTAGGTATTTTTTAGTTTGACTGGATCTGCCAGATGTAAACCGATTCAATTAATAAACAATATTTTTTTTATTAAGGTTTGTGTGGGGTCTACAAACAATTCCCTCTTGGCTGTTCTTTAATTGACAAACATTTAGGGGTGCTCTCCTGCAGAGGGCAGTACAAACAGTGTTTTCTTACATGAGAACATGAATCTTTCAGCCCTCCTGCACTGTGAGGAAAAATGTCCTGCACATGGTCACTGCTGAAACCATCAGTACTGAAAAGGCTGCACCCAGCACAGAAGGAGAAATAAATCCTCAAGAAAACATTATTTAAAAGACCTTCAGTAAAACCTGAGTTGGACATTATGGTCAAGTAACAAAAAGTAGACTAAAAATCATATCCTGGCAAATAAATGACTGCTTTTAATTTTAGGAGTAACCTCATTAGATGAATACTGTTTGCATAAATGAGAACTTGCAAGATAGAGGACCTTTCATGGCGCAAAATCAATGAAATACAACTGATAATGAAGCCATAGAAATAGAATGAGAGCAGAAAGGACATCAAACTGTTTGCCTTTATGCTCATTTATACTCCTTTTCTGTACGAAAATAGGTTTGTCAGGCCCAAACATAAACATCACTGCCCTCATACCTCCATGCATCCTTCATGATGGCAGAGACAGCCAATATATGGCACCAGAGGACAGGATCAAAAGCTTCAAACAACAACAAACCAGGCAATGGAGGAGGCGGTGATAATGTACCTTTTTAACGGAGGCAGAGTTGTAGACTGTGGAAGTCTGCACGGCCATTAATACACTGCAATGTGTGGACAGAAAGTTTGTTTTTACTGTATTAATAATTTGTTTACGTATCTACCGTTGAGCATAAATGAGCCTTCAGTCATTTGACTTGTACAAAAGGAAATGGTGATTGTTTTAATAACATAATAATAACTCTGGTTTGGCCTATTCTTACACCATTTTTTTTTTGCTAAACAAAAATATAATTGCTTATCGTAAAACACAATAAATTTAAACATGGTGGAAATAAAATGAAACTAAACCTAAACTGCCATGGTTAACATTAGTCTTTCCACTTTTACAATAATCACCAAATCCTCAATTCAGGTTCGATTTAGGTGGGAAAACATGCTGAGCTGCGTGCTGTTTTTCTCTGCTGTCTGTCTCTGCCTTTCCACAGTCCGCTGAGCAGCGGCTCTCACTTGTACTGCAGAGGCAGCTTAAGTACATCATATTTTACGACATACATGAAATATATGGCAACAAAAGAAACAGGAAAATACGGTAACATTTTAAAAGTAACGGTGAGTGCTTATGTGAAAGCATACTCCGCTACTCATTTAGAAGTTACAAAGGGTGTAACAACACAAAGCTCTGGACTGAGATATCGATTCAATGATCAACAATCCAATATGAACAATGCTAAATGAAAACATGGATACATATCATCATCTTTAAAATACAGCTTTATTTTGAAATTCCAATGGCACGCTGTGTCACCATTTCCATCTAAGCGCAGCTTCTTCCTAAACACCTAAACCGTGCTAGCAGCCTCACACCATCCAGATAATAGTAGGAAGCCAAGAGAAGGACAATGAGGATGTTTACGATATGAATTTGTATCAATCACAGGTCTCTGAACTGATTAGAATCAAAACTGTATGGTGGCAGACTTGGTGATATAAGCAAATATCGTATTGTCGTCCAAAGAATCGATATCTCTTATTGTGGTGAAACTTGTGATTTACACCCCTAGTGTAGCTGGAAACCTCACCTGAGTGCGTTCATGACTTACCACAAGATATTTTGTTCATATGGAAGTTTATACAGAAGTCAGCCCACTGAAAAGGTTACCGTGGCAACGTATAAACATAAAAGTGGCCACCGCTCTAAGCCATCGTGCTATGATGATTTGAATGCCAATGTTGCTTCTCATTCTATTTCTATGCATTAAGCTTTCTGACAGGGTTCCCATGCATTAACAGTGGCTGGCCTGTGATTTGGGCGTGTTGCCTTACAGTCTGACGTTGGAGGTGATTGCTCTATATTTTGACAAACAATATGGGGAAATACCAAACATTGTTTCCCACTGAAGAAGTAAAAGTACCAGGTAGAACATAAATATCCTGCTCATAATCACTTGTATCCTGTCTGCAGCCGTGGATCTACAGTTTCCACAATGAAAACCAGCTTGTACCATCATAATTACGCACATAACACCATTTTAAATAAAATGCTTTGATGCATTAGTGATTAGACACTGCATGATTCTGCGGTGATTGACTATAGTAAAGTGGTTAATTACACCTCCCCTCGGGGACTTCATCAGAAATAGTAACAGGACGTGGTTGTGCATTTTAAAAGCTGGTTCCTTCCAGTGCAATCAGAAGAAAAAGTCATAACACCCCATACAAACAGTATTTCAAAACATTCATGTACACATAAAATACACAATCCATGCAGTGCTTATGGAGCCAGTAATCAATGCGTCATTGACCCCAGGATTCCACATACATGTACATCTTCCTGTAGGGCAAAGGTCACCGTTTAAACTTCTTTTTTCTTAATTAGCATTTCCCAGGGAAAGATAAAACTAACAATACCCCCTTGTCAAGCTGAGTTGTGTATGTGGATGTTTTTATAAATAGAAGAAACAAAACATACTTCAACATCCTTCCAGTTCTTGTTTAAGTGTACTAAAAAGCTGTCTGTTTTAAGGGTGAGCATTTTTCGGTTTCCTTTTGTGCTTCATTCCAAGGTTTAGTAGATCTGAGTTTTCTAAACAAGTGTGAAAAGAAACAAAATCCAGGAACGTCTTTGCTGGTCATTCAATCCATAGTAAAGGGGAGAAAAATGAATCCAAGCAAAACTAAAGACAATCAAGATTTTTCATCAGCCGTCTCAGTGTGTGCTTGTGACATTAGGTGATAAAAATATGGAGCCAGTTTCACTTATCTCACTGTGATCTGTCCGGCTCGATCTTGGATTCTCCGTTCTGTTTGTCGTTGGACTTCTGGGACAGGTGCGTGGACACGGTGGCTGCCTGCACCACGGCTTTGAAGCTGCGCTTTCTCTTCTGGACGTTCTGCTCCGGATGGAAGATGATGACATAGACCTTGGGGATGTAGAGCATGCCCAGAGACACGGTTGCGCTCAGACTCATGGACACTGTTAGGGTGGTGGTCTGGATGAACATCTGCAACAGAGACATCGCGTGTCAGAGAGATCCCTACTCACCTGTGGTCACAGTTGATGAACAAATTATCAGTTCATTTCTTAGGCATCTTTAGAGGAGCAGTGTGTAAGATCTAGGGAGATTTAGCGTCATCTAGAGGTGAGGGTTGCAGATAACAACCAGCTGACACTGGCTGAATTATCCGCAGAGGAAATCAGAAGTTATTTTTAAAGAGTCATAAAAAAGTCATAGTATAGTATGTCATAAAAAGTCACAAAAAAGAAGTCAGAAAAACATAGTATGTCATATAGTCATAAAAAAGTCATAGTATAGCATGTCATTTAAAGTCATAGTGAAGCATGTCAAAAAAAAATGTAGTAAGTCATAAAGTCTCAGAATAGCATGTCATAAAAACTCAAAAATTCATAGTGAAGCATGTCATAGGAGTCATAAAAAAGGTTTCATGAAAAAGTTATGGTATAGTATGTTAGAACAGTCACAGTATAGAATATCTTAAAAAAGTTATAGTATCATACATCATTAACACTCATAAAACATAAGAGTTTAGCGTGTCATTAAAAGTCACAAAAAGTGATAGTATAGTATGTCATAAAAAAGTATAGTACAGTATACCATAAAAAGTCACAAAAACATCACATTTTAACAATTTTAAAAAAGCCAAAGGTATGTCATAGAAATGTCATAGTATGGCATGTCATAACAAGTCATAATGTAGAATTTAATGAAAAGTCCTTATATACTTCCTCTTTAAAACAAACATGATTGTGATTAAATCAGGTACAAACAGTGAATAAAGCAGTTTTAAGTTGGAAAAAAAAATCTCTGCTTCCCCAACACTGCTTGCTGCAGAGGGACTGCTAACTAGAGCTCTGATCGGGCCCAAAATAATCAGGCCTGACCCTTCATGGACCCACAGTTTCTGTCCAAGCGCATTTTCCACCCCTCTCTCTATCACGCTCTATTCCCCCTTTGGTCTTCCACTATACTGCACTATACTCCACTGTTCGGTCAACTATGGTGGTATATCCAAAAATGCCAGTAACTATGTAGAGCCAGTGTTGGTTTGTTCCTTTTGGGCTGCTGAAGAAACATGGCGGTGCAGCATCTTATTGAACGAGAACCTGCTTCCTATATAAATGACTCACCGTCAGGTGACAAATACACAACTCTTATTTTCAGGTGATTATACACTAAAGAAAACAAACTTATATTATATTCCATTTCTGCCAATATATCACCCTGTAGAATACACACTGGACCTTTAAGTATCTGTTTGCAGTTGAATATTGATTATTATCTTGCACGGATTCAGGTAAATACCCTGTCATCTCATAGGTTGTCACAATGCAGTTTACAATTTTCATCTCAAAGCACAGGAGGCAGTGTTTTTCCCCCGCTGAATGATTTATGACCTGGTATATGTAGTCAGGAAAGGAAGCTCTATTTATGGGCTTTGACCACGTCTACTCTTCCTGCTCTTCCTCTTAATCCAACAGTAATAATGAGAAGTGACTTCTCTTGAGATGTGCCTCCAATAAATTATGAACTCATTATTCCAGCAAACTGTACAAGTCATAAATAAATCAAGCCATATGTGCCACAATAAATAAGATATATTTGTGTCATAAATAAGTCATAAATTGTACACTAACCTCTGCAGCAGCAGCAGCAGCAGCAGCAGCACATCCTGCTATCTCATAGGATGATGTCCATACAATATAGTTTCTTTGTCGTGCTTTTCATCAGTGACCTCTCGGTTTGTAAAAGGAGCCGTGCTGATTGTATTCATGTGCCTGGCCCAAGGCGAGACTGGCTCGGGGACGGTGAATGCTTGTTCCATACGTACGTACAAACATGAAGCAGGTAAATCACCTCTTGTCACACGTGGTCTTACACATGACGGGAGGATAACAGCCATTATTTTCGTGAGCCAGACAAAAGTAAGCTTCTATATTTAGCTCTTTTTTTAAGTGATGATTAATTGAATTGGATGGCTGATTTGGTCTACGAGGGGTCCCTACCGTCCCTCAGCTCATCTGACCTCCTTTCTCTCCCGCCCTCCCTTTTTCTTAATTCACTTCATTTCCATTCGGAGGAGGTGAAAAGACTCTGAAAGCACCTCCGGCTTTAATTGTTTCAGCCTGACTGAATCATAATACAGCTCTCTATTAGTCAAAACCTATCTGTTTTTCAAATATTCCCCCAACAGCCTCGTACTTTGTGACGGCAGAAATAGCCCACAAGCTAAATTAAACCCTCAGTACAGTGGAGGCAGGATGTCCTGTGAGTACAGCAGGAAGCAAATATGATATGACAGGCAACAAACTCCGATTTCACTTTGAACATCTGAGAGACTCATTTACTCTCTTACTACAACTGTGTGCTATTGTGTATTGCCTTATTTTTGATTTGCCTCATTATTTTAAATACTGCCATTAATATCTAGGATTAAGACTTAAAGAGCCTCAGAGAAAAGTACATCTCCCCAAGAGGGATTAATAAAGTACTTCTTGAATGACTGTACCAAAATTAATGAACAGAATTCCCGAGGGTCCTTGAAATTATTGAAATGAAAAAATCAGGGCCTTGAAAGTTTTAATAGAACTGGGTCATTAACCCTTTGAAACGTGGATCAACATCACTTTTCTTGTGCTGCCTTCAGACACGTTTCACAAATATTCAAACCTTTGAACCCTGAAACTGATTTCTTTCAAAAACATGGGAAAAAGACACTGAGCTACTTGGCGAGAAATGTCTCATAAATAGTTATAGATTAGAAGTTTCATTTGGAAAATATTTTTTTTAAAAGCTAGGGAACATTTTTTTTCATAATTATATATGTATAACATTCATTTATAATCATTTTTATAGAATTATTGTAATTTCAAAGCAGTTTCTCATGTCAGTTTTTTTTACCCCCCCCTTTTTCTTTTTTTTTTGAGGGAGGGCGGTATTTAAATTTTTATTAGCTAATTTTCAAGTAATTTTAGTACTTTTTACTAATTTCCTGCTAATTTGTGGTTCATCCCTTGAGTTGTTTGCCTTCTTCCCATGTTTTTGAAAGAAGTCAAGTCAATTTGCCCAGGTTTCAAACAGTTAAAGGTGCTTGAATTTTTATATTTTGTTCAAAAATGGAAATTGTCTGGATTAACTGCTCAGTTTACATAATATATTGTTTTGCTGTGCTGTTAGAGAAGGCAAGAGATGACGAGAAACGGGCTAGTTTTTATTATAAAAATTCTAAATGTTAAAACAGTAATTAATCTAATTAATTTTAATCTGATTTGTTTCCCAAAATATGCCATTTTGAATCCTTGATTGAGGGTATTGGACCTGTAAAGTCTTTGTAAAGTCCTTGAATTTGATGTTCAAGAAGATGTGTGAATGTGCAGCTAATAATGTGATAATTGTACAACAAAATGAGGGACTTAACTTTACAAAAGAATCAATAAGACGATTGATTAATAGATAATACTATAAATAAAATAATTATGTCAGTAATGAATGATTAGTTCTACCATCATTGAAGCTGTTTAGGGTTAGATTGGTAGACACATGTAGTTACACTTCCAAAACATTCTAGTGATGAGAGATCTTGTT
The DNA here is from genome assembly GCF_008729295.1 of Plectropomus leopardus. Lineage (NCBI taxonomy): Eukaryota > Metazoa > Chordata > Actinopteri > Perciformes > Serranidae > Plectropomus > Plectropomus leopardus. The sequence continues at coordinate 18,453,678 of NC_056464.1, read as the reverse complement.
TTATTCAACAGCATTAAAAACGAGTAAAGATTTCCTATTTTTTTCTTTTTAAAAATATTTCCTGGCTGCAGCCTCTCAAATGTGAATATTTGATGCTTTTCTTTATTTTCTATGATGGCAAACAGAAGATCTCTGCACTTTGAACTGCTGGTCTGATAAAACAAGTCATTTAAAAACACCATCTTAAGCTCTGGGAAATTGTGATGGGCTTTTTCCACGATTCTGACATTTTCTATATAAGTTGAATAATCGGGAAAATCTGCAAATCATTCGACGATTAATTTATCTGGGTAGCAATTCATTTTTAAGTAACTCAGGGTGTCTGCAGGCCTTTAAAAAGTTTTAAAATGTCGTTTAATAAATGTAATAAATATTAGACCTAAGTTATTAAACAGTCCTCATTCATCTGAATGGGTGGGTGTTAATTACCACAAACACTAATTTATTCTTTCCATCTTTTAATTTCTTTTTGTCAAAATGAGTCAAGCTTTTCAGCATGAAAGTCAACATTTCTGATGGAAGAAATCTACCAGTGAACCCAAAACTTGTTTTGTTTTTTTAACTTTATACTTACACTTACTTGTTGGTAAAATATAGATTAAGATAATATTTTAAAAACCATATTCCTACATGTAACCCACCTCTGTGCTGGATCACACATAAACTAACCTTTATACCTGCCTCTCCTGCAATGCTTGAATAAGATAAAAATTATTTGTCCCAAAATCTGTATTAAATTTGCAGAACAAAAAGAGTACAGAGTACAGAGCATCAACGTATATTTAGTATATCTGTAGACACCCAGTAACAGGTCGCAATATCACACTGTAAAAAAAACTAAATTAGAGGATTAAGTCCTCATTCATGATTTTACTGACATACAAAAGTGTTAAAAAGGCAAAATACTTTAAGTCTCACAAACAAAATGTTTTATTAATGGGAGCGTTATATTATGGGATAATTATTACTGGTGCCTCACTGTGTAAGCAGCATTTAATGGTTTTGCTGTCTGAGGTTAATTTAATTTAAACTGCTTCACACACTGTTGGGTACTTCAGTCTGTAAGTGCATCATATTTTAGAAATCGATAACGTTTTATATGCAAAATCTTGATCTTCAAAGTAAGCACTGATGTCCATGTGAAATGTAACAGAGTACAAGTATAACGCAACACAAACTCAAAGCACACAAATGAAGTACAAATGCCTCCGATTCCAGGAGAGGGACTTATACAAATGTTACATTTCCTACCTTCTCAGTAGACTGCGCTGTGCCGAAGAAGATCGGTACGAAGGCCAGCCAGATGATGCAGGTGGTGTACATGGTGAAGCCGATGGGTTTGGCCTCGTTGAAGGTCTCAGGAACTCCTCTGCTTTTGATGGCGTACACAGTGCAGGTGATCATCAGCACGATACTGTAGCTCAGACACAGGATGAGGGACAGGTCAGACATGTCACACTTGAGGACCCCACGGGCGAACTCCGGGTTCGGGGGCTTCTGCTCCTCGTAGTCGATGATGGTGTGGGGTGGCATCACACCAAACCAGATGAAGACCCCGAGCAGCTGCAGAGAAAGGAGCGTTAGTCAGAGTGCTACAAAGAGTCTAGATGATGTGTGTGACTGGAGCATCCGCATGATACCTGCACTGAGATGAGTATGAAGGTGATAATCAGCTGAGAGGTGGGACTGATGAATTTCGGGGGCGTGACCGACTTCTTGCCCTGTTCGAAGATGCGGTAGATCCGGTTCGTCTTTGTGAGCATGGCAGAGTAGCTGATGCACATGCCGAGTCCCAGCAGCAGCCTGCGGAAGGCGCACACGGCGATGCTGGGCTCAGCTATCATGAGGAAGGTGATGAGGTAGATGAGGAAGATGCCCGTCAGCAACACGTAGCTGAGCTCTCTGCCAGAGGCCCGAACGATGGGCGTGTCGTTGAAGCGTATAAAGGTGACAATGACTCCAGTGGTGGCAAGGATACCCAGGATGGCCAGGAAAACGGGGATAATGGCCCAGGGAGAGCTCCACTCCAGCTTGATGATGGGCGTTGGCCGGCAGCCTGTGCGGTTCTTTAAGGGCCTCATGTCGAAGGGGCACATGTCGCAGGAGAACTCATCCAGCAGGTACTGGTAGCCATCACACAGCTCGCAGTGCCAGCAGCAGGGAACGCCCTTCACCATCTTTTTCCTCTCTCCGGACTCGCAGGGGAAACTGCACACCGACTCAGGGATCTTGCGGTCACCACCTGACCACTGCATCTCCTCTGACTAGGGTGGATGTACAAACACACAAACATTATCTTACTATACTTGAAATATAATTAGAACTGGCTAAGATTCTGTAAAAGGCTAAAAACTGCCACCATGAAGGTAAGCAGACAGTGTTCAACTGAAGCCTGGTTTTAGCCACAAATTGGTTGTTCCTGCCTAATTTTAGAATCGTAACTAATTTCTGCAGATTGTCATTTCATGTGCAGTTCAAGGCATCTGATTCATCGCCTGAATGATCAACGATCTGGCTTTCTAAATGATCAATTGGCTCTCTGGCAGCTCTAAAATTTTGGTCTGCTGTCTTGAGCAGTTACTCAGTCTGAATTCAGACATAGCTCCTGACAAAAGATCTGTTATAAACTGTAGTGAGCTTGTTTAAATATTACTGGAGGACCACTTGTGGCTGAAATCTTGAGACATTTAAAACATGTAGTGTGAGCTAACACAAATAAAGATGAATTAAAAATGAAAAGCATCTGTTCTGCTATAGAGGAACCAAAAAACATGACGCATGATAACTAGTTAAACATTTTGGGAAATTTAGCTTATTTAATTTATTTATTTTTCTTTTGCCAAGGGTAAGCTGATAAGGTCAGTGCCACTTTCATGTAGAGCCAGCAGCCAGTTAGCTTAGCTTAGCATGAAGCCTGGAAACAAGGAAATCGCTCACCTGACACATGCTAATTCTAGGGTAGGAATAGCAATAGAGAACCCATTCGAGTTCAAAAGTGACACAAATTGTCCAAATTATCAAAATCATATGCCTCCAAGCTAATCAATTCCCTTTGAGTGCCGCCATGTTTTTCTGTCAATTGCACGTTGTAAAACAATGTTAAACTCATGTGTCTCCATTGCTTTAAAGTTGCAAAGAGTCATGCTGGAGAGGAAGACACACTCCAAAGCATGGCTTCATTTCACAAAGAAAGATGACAAAAATGCTGTTTATAATGTCCATAAAATGATCATTTCAAGTAGGAACATCTGTTTATACAATATGAGCATAAAATCCAGCACAAGGGTGCTAAGAAAACCTAAATCTTAAAGGCTCTAGTTATATAGTTAGCCTACAGACATGAGAGTGGTGTCTTCTTAAAATGTCAAAATATTAGTTGAAGTTTATATGGAACAAAAGCAAATATTTACATTGAGACGGAGATGGTTAGTCCACTGGCCGATAATCTTGTAGCCGGGGTTGCTGACATTGGATAGCTGGTACTGGAAGATGTCGTAGCGACCAGGAGCGTCTCCATTTTCATTGAACATCACTCCAGTTCCTGCGCTGCCTGTTTGATGGAGTTTTAATGACCCAAAAAAAGCAGATAAGTGAGTCAAAGGGGAGAAGGAATTCAGGCTCTCTGAGGTGGAGACGTGCACCTCCATGTTTAGTGGTGAAAACACCAACACGCTGTTGAATACAGCTTGTGTTTGCTTTCTTCAGGTTTGTGCAACCATGTAAAAGCTGAGTGCAGGATGCTCTTTAGTGAAGGCTCTCCTCCATGCGTACAGTCTTTCAGTGCACTCTGCTCTGTTGCCCTAACGTGATTGAATGTTCCTCTCAGGTCCCTGCAGGCGCTCAATCAGAAAATCTTCCATACAAGCTAAGGTCATCCAGCAGGAGGAGAGCAGTAAATAGGATGCTTTCATATAACGCTTTTTTTCCCTCCCTTTTTCTAAACTGACTTTTTTATGAAAGACGAGGATGAAAAGCCACGGCGTTCTGTATAGGGAAGAGCGAGGAGGCAGCCCTAGAGAGGGGACGTGCTTTGGAGAAATGTGCTATGTACTGTAGCTAGTTACATTAACGGAAACATCTAAAGGCTTATGACTTGAAGATGACCTCCCTTCTACCGTTTTCTTTTTAAAATGTGCTTCTTTTCAAACCTTCTGCAGTGGTGCAGTTCTTCCAGCCTTAATCTCCCTGAAGGGTTTCTTGTTCAGTTTGATCAACAAAATAAAACATTTTTCAATATAAATCATTACAGGTTGCATGAAAAAGCAGAAGAAAAAAAATCCACAGACTGAAAGTCCAAAGCTCACCATTGAAATTGACAGAGCGAATGTATTGGAGCAGGTTCCGTCCTTCCACAGGGTCCATCTTCTCGCAGACGCCCATGTGGCCAGGACACAAGTCCATGTGCATGCTGTGTAAGGCGTGGGCCATGGCGTACACAGCATCTATCACAAACTGCACCTTGCCTTCCTGTTCGTACTGAGACTGTTGACTGATTCTTTCCTCACCTGACGGGCGACAAAAGTGTAAAAAAAAAAAAAAAAAAAAGCGCTGAAAAGGCAAAACTTCCCACAAACAAAGACCTAAGATTCGCTAATGCTTTAACACAGTACTTTAAACCTTTTGAGACCTGAAAAGTATGTTTTTATTGCTTTCAAAAACATGGGAAAAACATATTTTTGGCAAGAAAATTTCCACAAATTGGTCACAATGACAGGAAATGATCTGAAAATAAGCTTGGGGAATTTTAAAATATTATCAAAAAATAAGAAAAAAAATGTCCAGAAAACTTCATTTATAATTCTTGTAACAATATATTTAAAAGTATGTCATAGAAGAAATACGTTTTTTAATTACTTTTTGAGGTAATTTTCTTGTCTTTTTTTTTGTTGTCAGATAATTTTCTTGTAATTTATTAGGCAGACAGGCAAAACGGCACATTTCATACCCTAAGGCAAGTGAAAGATTAATCAAGTCATTAATCAACCTCGAAGGGATCTACAACATACAACATCCGTCTGTCCTTGGACCCTTACAGCAGATAAGGAAAAACTCCCCCCAAAAGATGTATTTTTTTATTTTATTTTTTACCAGTTTCTATCATTTTTTTGTGCAATTTCTTGTCAACCTGCTTGAAGCCCTCTTTCCATGTTTTTGAAGGAAATCAAGCCAATTCCCTGAAACTAAAGTTTCAGGTTTCAAAGGGTTGTGTTAAATTGCAGCCTGTTTACCTGTACATTTTCTTCTACCAAGTTCGTACTTTACGCCAGGGCGGGTTAGTTTGCACTTGAAGTCGTCCTCCCAGAATTCTGCAAACCAGATGTTTCTTCTGTTGTTTTCTAGAGATCTTGAAGTGAAGTACTGGTCGAACCCTGAAACATTTCATAAACCAGACATGTTTATGTTTCATGAAAACATTGCTACAATCAGCAACAAGAAAAACTATTTTTTTGTGCAATGAAATATGGCTATGTCTCAATGTATTCATTTTTTACTGGCAGGCTGGAAAAATCACTGGCAGACTTATCAAACATCATTAATTTCCTTTATTTGTTACTTTGGTATTAGACTCATCTATCAATGTCAAATGTTGCAATCTATCTTAGATATTCATGTTGCATTAAATTGGTTAGAGCTGAATGTAATATTTAGCCCTACCGTCAATAGAGGCTCTTTTGGGCAGGATGGTGACGGCGCCCTCAGCAACATCCTCCTGGTCTTGAATGGGGGAGCTTTTGGCCCCCCAACTGTCGGAGCCAACAAACAGGAAGTGGCCTGTCAGGTTGGCCTTTTTGGCAGATTGCAACACCCGCCTGAAAGAGAACAGATTAAAATGTATCACACATTTTCTAATTTGTGATTATCAAACAGGACACTTAACAATTAAATATAAACACTTCATTTCATCATTTGGCTTTTTTTTCCCTTTCCCCAATATTCCATGCAGCCGAGCTTGACTCACTTGATGTCGTCCTCATTGGCAAAGATGATGACTCCTCGAGCGTTCGAGGTCTCCATCAGTCTCTTGATGATCTTCTCAAACTCGCCTGGTTTGGGCTCTCTGGGAATCTTTATGGACTGTGCGATACACAGCCCCCCTGTGTCAGAAATATTGGAAATGTGTTAGCATTACTGTTTTCTTCCCTGACCACACAGTAAATTTTATAATACTAATAATCAAAATCATAACCGACATATTACAGTGCTGTGTAACTCTCGAGAAAGATTGTTGATTGTCCAATAAGCTTTGGATCAGCAGTATGACCTGACTACCAACCTAAAGAGGCAGTATTTGATGAGCTGGGAACAAAATTCAACTATCCTTCTCCAGTGCCACATACAAAATAAATTATAGATTACAACAAGGGTGATATAACATAGCCTATAGTGATGTTACATAAACTTCATGTTTCTGTTCCCATTTGTATAATTAGCAGATCTTAGCATGCTAACATGATAAACTAAGATGGTTAATACTGTAAACATACCTGCTGACGTTAGCATTTAGCCCAAAGCACCTCTTAGCGCAGATTTGCAGAGCTGCTAGCAAGGCTCTTAGTCTTGTTTGTTTCTAAATGAAGAGCATCAGACCTAAGCCAGTATTGACACTATTTTAAACATGTCTAAATTAATTCTGTGAACCTGTTTAATAAATTACACTCAGTACAGGTCATACTAATCAATACAAGATTATACTACAGCCACGCCAGCAGCTTTGAGACTTGCTAATCTCAGCAGGGGTACATGCTAATAATGACAGTCCTAACATGCTGTTTACCATGTTCATCTTAGTTTAGTGTGTTAGCATGTTAACATTTAGAGCCAATTAACACTAAACACAAAGTAAAGATGGAGCATAAATTCAATTTTGACCTTATGTTGGTGTTAGGTGGCCCACCAAGAGTTAGACAAAGTTATAACAATTTATGCTAAGGGCAACATAAATGTTTGTAACAGACTTTGTGGCAATTCATTGGATAATACTAAGAAATTACTCAGAAAACCCAAACAATAGTTAGCATTTTAGCATTCTCAGTTCTCTTGTTTCAATGTCAATGGGTTTTTTGAATGTGATTTTGGTTGGATGTCCAAAAAGCTGTGGTTAACTCAAGTTTAAGGGACTTTCATGTTTTGTTCTGCAACATAAATTACATCAGTAAATACCCTACTCATGAACTTTGAAACTTTTGTGTGTCTTTAAAGGTGGTTGTTAACAAGTGGCTAAGTGAGACTACAGGCGACATTAGGGCGAACACAGCTTTACGGCCTTGTTGTGGTTGTGATGGTGAAGTCATGCAAAAGAGGAGGAGCATCAGCCACAAGAACTTAATTTTCCACACAAAAGGGTTATTTTGCACAACTCAAGAAATGTGAAATAAAAGGGGGAGCAAACACACACGGATTGTGACTGTGAAAGAAACAAATACAACAATTAGAACTTGAGTCAAATGGATGTTCTCAGTTAAATAATGCACAGGATAAACAAAACGCAAGAAACTCTGCTAACCAGCACTGCCGCCTCATGTAATGATCAGGAAAGAGTGAGTGAAGGGGTGTGCAGAGTTTAAATAGGGAGTGAACAGGTGAACTTGATCAGGTAAAACAGCAGCAAACAAAGAGTGAAAGGAACAAATCAGTGCTGAGGAGAGGGGAGGAAAGGAAGTGACGTAAGTGAGGGAAAAGAGGTGTCAAAATAGGGGGGGGGGGGGTTTACTACATGTGGTGTATTGTATTTCAATTAAATCCTAATGTATGTAGGATTTAGGCTGCATTTAGGCTTCAAAACTCATTTGTGAAGATTATATTGCTGAACAAAATGTGAAAGTAGCATATTAGAAACGCTTGCCACAGAGCTTTTTAAAAAAAAATTTTCAACAATAATCCAAAATCCTATGGAAAAATCCCATTGGCTTTTTGACAAAGAAACAAGGGTGATGTTAACTTCCGCCTTGGTCCACAGAAGACTCCCATCCCTGGAGCACAAATGTAAACCTCGTGGTGACACTGGGGTAAAGGTCGGGGAATCACTGAAGTCACTAGGATTCATCCTCTGGGGACAATGAATGTCTACGAAAAATTGATGGCAATCCTTCCCGGATGAGATATTTGAGTCTGGACCAATGTGGAGGACCTACTATGGTCAGCAAGCTGCAACAGCAATGGCTCGTCCACCACTGTCAATTATTCATGTGCAGTATGTGTGTGATACTATGGTGATGTGAAATCTGAACCCGAGTAACATCATTTGAGCTTTTAAAGCCATGTGAGGAGGTGACTCCAGTTTGCCCTGTTAGATCTTGTGTATTAAAGGATTTTTGTTTCCTATTTTAGTCTTTTAATGAGTGGGAACAACACAGCTTGATAAATGAGTAATCCCTTTTTGTCACTGCAGTGAATTCGTACAGCCAGACACACAACCTGCTTCTCTGGATATTTGGAGGAAGGCGTCGACGCCGCTCTCTCCATAGTTGCCCTCGGAGGCCAGCGTGGAGACGTAGTTCCAGCCCATGGCTTTGACTATGTCCACCATGGCCTGGGCCTGGTAGGAGTCGGGAGGCACCACACGGGAGAAGAACTCGTAGCGGCTGTTGTCGCTCAGCTCCGGGGCAGTGGAGGCATAGCTGATCTGGGGGATCTGAGACACAGGGATGGGTCAGTGATGACGAAAGGGTCAGGTCAAGGGGAAAACAAGAGCGGCGCAATTAAGCCAATATGTGATACTAAAGATAAAAAGTAGAGGCAGTGAACCATAACAGAGGATGATGCACCACTTGCTCACGGACAAAAGCCTAAGTGTCCAAATGAAGGCATTCCACATTAACAGTTTTAGTGCATTAAAATCCCAAAATTGGACTATCATAGAGAGCAATCATCTCTTGAACAGCCTGTGTTCTCAGTAATTCTCAGAACTGAGGTGACTTCACAGCGTGTTCTCTCCAGAGCTGCTCTGAATATGTATATAGACAACGTCACGGTGAAATACAGATGGTAGGAGCCACAGCTGTAAAAGCATTTGTTTGGGAAAAAAAGGATGAGAAGATTAATTTACTGGTGTGCTACTTCTTTAATGACACAGTTTATGTCGACAGTCTCAACCCTGACCCTGCTAATGCCGGTCCCCGTGTGTGGCTTAACGTTGGGCCGAGGAGAGAAAGGTAGACACAAGGGGTAGTGAAGGGAGAAGGAGAGAGGAGCGAGAGAACCATTTCACAGATTATCTGGAAGGATTATAGGGGTTTTAGTCAAATTACGTTAAGCACAGAGGGAGAGACAGAGATCAAAAGACTAGAAAAAGGTTAGCATTTCTCAGCTGTAAGCCATACAATATATTTAATTCTGATGGCCACATGCAGTTTCAACTCGCTGCTGTGTGTTAACGTCAAGCTCAGATTCACAGGTCAGTCACCATCTTGCAGACCACATCTTCAACCAGGTGTGAACTCTCCAAAAATCAAGTCTTCCATTAGTTTATTGGACAAGTTTATTACATTACATTTGGCGTTGGTGTCCAGAGAAGACTGAGAGGTGAATCAATTGTTTGCATACAAATTTGTACTGAACAAGACGAAACTTAATCCTCTCCAAATTAATCCCATAGAAGCATCTGCACCAATTCACTTACTAAAATCAATAAGCCGTATCAGTAACTCAAGTATCATTTACAATCCTGCACTGCTGAAATCTTCTCACTATCAGTGAGTGACTGAAACAGTCCAGAATATTCCAGGAAACGTGATTTAGGTTCAGCCCCGACTTAACGGTCTGATTGTACTTTTACTAAACAGAAGAGTGTGTGCAGGTACAATATTGATTTTTATTTTAATTAAGAGTGGGGGTGTTAGTGAATGGTCAATGATGTTTGATCAAAGTAGAAAATGTACCCTGAATGGTTCAAGGAAATTCAATCGTTAGATTAAGTATTTTCTTTGTATTGATTTAAATTATTATCACTTTGCAACAGACTTATTGAGGTTTGAGAACACTCATTTCAATGTGGACTGATGACTCAGATTTTAAAAAAAGTGTGTATTGATATGATGATACTGAATAAATTGCATTATTATAAATAGGCTCACAACTAATATAATTTTAAGATGTAAAAGTGTGTAGGATTTACTGGCACCTATTGGCAGATATGATATATAATATTCACAACTCTGTTTTCATTTCATTTCTTTGTTCTCATTAACTTAGAAAAGGCTGTTTATATTTGAATACTAAGTCCCCCCCCTTTATAAATGTATAATAATAATAACTATATACCAGACACCAAAATGTTGCCTATTTAGTCCAACAGAACTGCTCACTGGCACATACAGCACGAAAGGTTTACTTTCTTGGTAAGTAGCCCACTGAATACGCACAGTAGTGTTTCTTCCACTGGCTTTGCCTGCGAGTTCCCTCTCAGCTCATAGACTTTATATTGTGACGATGTAACAGAGTTTTAAGCACAAGGAAAGGTTCACATATATAAAACCTCCATCAAAAATTCTGAACAAAAAATCATAATTGACCTAATCTGCAGTTTGCAGTGTCCTGTTAACAGTTTTACAGACGTGTCTTTTATAACGGTGGTCCAGCCCACAGGGGATTTTTTTCACTGCAATACTGTGAGAGTTTCCTTGGGGCTTGGTCTTCTTTAAAAGAGTCCACCAAGCTGCTCTACAAAAGCCTAAAACGGATAAACCAAACATTTGCTCTAGATAGAGCAATACGCTTTTTCTGTTTTCACTTCGGCCACCGTAGTTCTCCTACATACTTAGCACACAAGTTTTAGCTTTGTGCCACTAAATCCAACACAGTTGACCTTCAAAATAGATGATTTTCTAATAAATTTTACAAAATGTTAAAAATAGTGAAAAATGTGTGTTGATAAAACCAACTTGCATTTTAAAATTGTTCATTTTGTGTAACGTGTGGTTCAAAACCCAAAGACATTAAACTTACAGTGATGTAAAACACAGAATAGCAGCAAATCCTTAAACTTAAAATGCCGTAATGATAATAGTTAAGTTAAGTTAATAATATGTTGACTGACAATCAGATAAACAGTTTGGCCCTCAATGGTAATGTTTAAAAATTTTTGTATAGAAAATGCAGCAGGTGAATCTACTGTATGTCCGCTTATTTAACAAGCTTAACTGTTGAGTAAAATACAAAAGTGATATGATACACACATCATAAATTCTACATGATATTAAATGCTCTAAACCGACAGTTGTCACTCACTGCAGAATAAAAGGCAACATTTGACAGTGTGCGGATGATGCTGAAACATCTCCTGCTCCGGCTAAGAGCAGATGTTCAACGTATAGTGAATATCAGCGTGGAAGGATCCGCGGCGTGGAGAGCAGCACATATGGACAGTAGCAGGAAACACACCATTTAGCTAAATCTACTCCACGCCGTCCAGGCTACAAATTGCTGTTATCCTAGAACCAATGTCATCCCGCTGCCCTGATGCTCTATTTTCAGCCCAGGGTCCTGAGCTGCTGAGAGGGGCTTAGTGGAGGGTGGGATCTGTAATACTGTAGTTAACATCTGCCTTGTATGCAAGCTGACCCTCCTTGGCTCTCGATTCAACATCCTCACCATAGAGGATGTTGTAACAAGTACGAATGTCCAATTTCATTTTTTCATCTGAAACTAATTTGGCCAATTTGACTCAGAGTAGTATCGTATTTTTAGACGGTTCTAGATTTCTGTCAATCTAGCTGTATGTCAGTAAGTCAATGAGAACATGACATAATGTGGGATTTACACAGACTCAGTGTCCCATCATTGTTATAAGCAGTGTAATCAATTATCAAAGGTCAATCATCTGTAAAAGAAAAAAAGGACTACAATGAACACATAACCCGGATTAGTCGGCAGAGGCTGCGCATGACAATGGATTCAAAATCCTGTGAAGTGAACAGACTCATTCAAATTATTCATCGTTTTAAATGACTTAAAAATCATATCAGCAGAGACATGCACTGAATATTTGTCTACACGGCAGCAATAAGGGGATATGTGAAGTATTATCAATCAATCAAAATATCCAGATGATGTTATTAAATGTGAGGGGCACTCTTAATTAGGTTTGTAAAATCCATAAATGAACTGCAATCAAAGCTCACCACGCTCGTGCTGCAGAATGAAGAGGAGATTTAATGATGACCCTGTTCATCATCTGAGAGCAGATAAAATAATTAAATGAATAAGACCATTGTGTGCTCCCGTACATCCTAACTAGATCTGCAGTGAGCTAATTTAACAGTACAAGCATGAACAAGTACGTTCATTAAAATAGTAGGTAGTTCAGCTGATCTGAGTCTACATCGAAAGCAAAAAAGTCTGTTTGTGTTCAGACACACGGGAGCACAGCTGGTCACTCATGTCAGTAAAAGATGTTCCAAACTAAACGTGAAATATTAAAGTTCCCCTGCAGATACATTATAAAGTATGTAAAAATGCTCTGCCAAAATTAATATTTTTAACATGTTTTTTCAGTAAAACTAAAAAGGGGCTGGAAGTGCATCTAACTTTTTTTTTTCCTGGCTCCTGCCTCCTTGCTGCTCGCGTTACGTTGACCCAAGCTCCCAGGAAGTGCATTGGACTTTAAAGCCAATTTTCGTCGTGGCTAAACAGTGGAATTACAACCTCTGTGTCTGTCATGTGATGCCATTGGTCACAAACATGTGCTTTTACCGTAGACTTAGTAACAGACATGTCTGTTTTTGGAGCATCACATTCCCCACAAAATGACTTTTTCACTATCAGGATTTCATTTGGTCCAATAACATCTGGAAAGCCTAGAAGAGCTGCATGTTAAAAATCATTCAACTTACTGGAAAGCCAAACAAGAAGTTAGCCGCTTGGCTCATGCGCTTCCTCTATGGGCCCAGCAATGCGTAAAATTTACTTAATTTTATACTCAGGAAGTCAAACTTTTTTTGGCTTCATGCACCACTGAGCAGCTCTTGGAATGAGTGTGCCTCCAACACTGTATCCAATTCTTCCACAGGCTGACTACTGAAAGAGCAGTGTGCATCACACTGTCACATGATTATTATGTACTTATATATACCAGTCTGGCTGAGATTTTTATATTATTTGGTTTAAATCTGTTCTGCACTAGCAGTTTCAGGTTTCCTTGTTGGCGTTTCCACATTGGACAGCAATAAGCTTTCAAATCATCTCGTTTGCCCGAGGTGTGTCTGAATCTCAGATGTTGGGTTAACGCACCGACATCGCCCTCCTTAATGGAGAAATGAGAAAATCACAGTCTGTGTAAATATTGAATGTATCTACCATAACGTCACCTGTTGTTTTTTGGACTGCCGATCTGAACCCTGGAGTTTGGCATTTTGGCCGTTGCCATCTTGGTTTTTTTATTTTTTTTGGAGCCAGAAGTGACCATTTTCAGACAAGAGGTTCGAGCTGTGGAGGAGCGACGGGTGCATCTGATTCACAGACTGTAGCGACGCCGTGCAGACAGCCTGTCAATCCACCAGCCCCGTTTTTAAACATGCATAAATTTGGGCCTTAATATAATGTAAACAGGTGAGCTTTTAAAAACAAATCAGCCCCCGCACAATCATCGTGAATGTTGAAATTAGCTTTAGGGATCCTAACAGCTTTTTTTTACCAGCCTGTGAGCAGGTTTATTTCTGCTGTAAAGTTGGGCATTGTTACGTGGGGATCTATGGGGATTTACTTTGCTTTGGAGCCAGCCCCAAGTGGCCATTTCATTAACTTTTCACAAGTTAGTACAGTCATGGTCCAACATTTTATAGGACATCAGTATGAGATAAAAACAGTTTGAGTGGACGTGATCTTTGAAAGGGTATTCCTGATAGATGCACACTATTTGACACAGTCTGTCTTAGTTTAGAAGTCGTTGACTGATGGTAACTTTTTTGGGCTTGTGACCCCCACTCGCTTACTTCATTTGAAGGGTTTTTGAGGCCCAAATAATTAAAAGTATCCCGAATATGCGTCTTTTTTTTTAAGATCCATAAGCAGACACATTGTAGAGACAGTAAACAGAGGGAGAGAGAAAAGGGTTCTGCCTGTAATCAGACTGGTAATGATGCAGCTACTGTTTATGGTACGTGTCTTAACTACTCGACACCCAGGATGCACCAAATGTCCAGCATAAATAACAACAAAAATAAAAGTAAGAGATAAGATTGGGCGTTTTTTCCTTTTTAAGCATAACATTTTGGAATTTTTCTATACTTTTGATAGTCCTGGACCCCTCAGATTTGTCGCTGAGCCAATTGGGTGATCCTAACCACCAGGGTGGAAAGCACTGCTTTAACCCCCTGAAACCTGAGCAAACTGGCTTGATGTAAAGAGCTTGTAAAGAGTACATGAAAATTAACTGAAAATTGGTGAAAAACAAAAAAAAAATTTAAGGGAAAAATAAATTCAGAAAACAAAAAAAAAAAAGAAAAAGTGCATAAAAACGATAATACTTCTGTGAGATCATTTGAAATTATGTAATTATATTTATAAATATATTTCCCTGGCTTTTTCCCAACACATTTTCTACTAACTTTTAAAAAGTAATAATTTTCCTAATATACTAATTAATGTAGAAACTTTCTTTCCAGGATGCTCACTGACCTTTGTTATGTTATGTTTTTGAAAGAAATTCCACCAGTTTGTATGGTCAAAGGTTTCAGCACACATGAAATGCGTCTGGAAGCAGCACAGGGAAACTGATGTCGCTCCAGGTTTCAAAGGGTTAACGCATGCGCCTTTTTTTCTCCTTTGTGGATAAATTAAAAAGTCAGTGCGGGGTGATGGCTTTCACCTTGATCTCTCCCCATCAGCTTACTTACTGGAAAAAGAAACTGTCCCAAATATTCTGCCTCTACCATGTGTTTAATGAGGAGATGTGGGGGCGGAAACTCACCGCAAACAGTCGGAGCACGTTGGCCACCATGATGGACACCGAGCTGCCAGACGCCCCGATCACCCCGACCACCCTCTCTGGTTTGGGGATGATGGGTGGCTCTCCGTTTGAGCAGCGCACGTCTGAGTTGTCCTTCTGGATGAGGGCCTGCACAAAAGTGAGCGACTGCTCCAGGGCGTAGGTGTCTCTGGAGCAGGTGTCCAGTATCCGGGCCCCCAGAGTGATGTTGGGCAGCAGGTCCGGATCACTGTTGATCTGGTCCATGGCGTACAGCATGGCCTCCAGTCGATGGATCCCCTTCTCTTTCTTGATCTCCCCGCAGGGCACCCCAGCAGGCCCCCGAGAGTGCACAGGGAACAGCCCGCCCAAAGTGATGTCGCCCTCGATTTTGATGGACTGGGGCTGGGAGCCCTGCTGGGCCGGCGAGCCCGGGCTGACCCACACCAGCAGCACCCACATCAGCTGGAGCCATGTTTGGTAGCTGGAGGGGGAAGTGAGCCGGCAGCACTGATAGGACGAGCGGGCCTCTGATGTCATGATGATGACCAGCAGAGGTACTGACAGCACCAGGCCACTCCCTCTACCTTTGACACCTGAGGGCAGTCAGACAGCTCTGATCACCATCTCATCATTACTGCAGTTACCTGTGCAGGACTGTAGCACCAAAATGTAGCATAAGTAGTCCCTTCCTCTCTTGATCCATGTCTCTTACACACCTTTTGATTTATTTATTTCTTCACAGTCAATTTGCTTTCTATGGAGCCCCAAAAGGGACATGGGGGAGAGAAAAGAAAATATAGATGGTGGGAAAAAAAACATCAGACAGTGGAAATAATTAGGTGGTGGATGATTGATGGTGGAAAAAACATGAAGGTGGAGAAAACTAAAAAAAAATGGTGGGGGGATGAAATGGTAAAAACAAAAACAAAATGATGGTTAAAAAAACTGATGGCCGAAAAAAAAGAAATTGAAGGTGGAAGGAAAACTTTTCATGGTCGAAAAAAAATTGATGGAGGAGAAAAAAATTGATGGTGGAAAAAGAAATTTTCACAGGAAGCTTTCTCGGGGGGATGAGACTTTCTGTGTTTCTTTTCCTTTCATGCTTTGTATTTTTCTGGGTGCCTAATTTCCCTTTCTCAGTTAAAGACACGATAGTGTACATTAGTGCACCAGCAGCATAAGCAGTCACTCACTCAGCTCCATCTTTTTTTATGCAGAGTTCAGTGTCTCAACCAATTTCTTCAGCCAGTTTTCATTTAGTTATAGCACCCACCCCCCTTTTGAGCCCTGGATAATCACTCCCCACTGTAACGGCCCTGGCAGCATGTCTCCATAGTCTCAGTCTTCTTTCAAGAAAGAAGAATGCCATAAACTGTCAAACAACTATTGCTGTTTTGCATCTGCATGTCTCTAATATTCCTCTACGTTTGGTTTTAGAGATGGATAAATTAGTTATTTTCACCACACAACTTTATATTTTGTATTTTTGTTTGATCTGTCACATCACTCACAGTCACTGTGAAATATTTAAAGAGCACATTAAATTTTTAATAGTTACTTAAATTCAAATCTAGGTGTGTTTTGAATATTTTGATAAACATAGTTTTTTTTTATTTGGCATGACAGGTTTGGTGTGCTTGAAGATTTGAGATCTTCAATAGAATATATATTGGTTTTTTGGTTGTTTTTTTAACATTGTAAGTAAATGCTAAAATGATCTGTATCAGATAACAATGTGTATAAATGCAGAGAACCCGCAGGAAGATTTGTAAAAATGTCTGACAACCCCTGACTGCCAACCTTAACCCTTTTTTTAAAACACATTTTCTGCTGCGGTCTGTTTTTGCGCATTGAATTCATGAGAAAAATAAGAAAGGACAAAACCCAAGCCATAAACATATCAGTAAACAGCATTTTAAAACAGCTGTAGCTGAGGAGAAGATTTTAGCATGCATGATGAAGCAGAGTGAATATTGGAAGCTTTTATCACAGAGAGCAGATGATGGAAAACACTATAAATTTTGCAAAACAGAAAACATCAGCTGAACCATCACAGCATTTCATGCTCCAAAAGTTGGAGCAGGTTAATTTTATCTGCATGAGAATCACTGACAAAAACCACAGTAAACAACCAGGCTGAAAGATCCCACCAACTATAGTAAAATCATGTAGGTGTAAATATATTTAATGTTTCAATGCAGACTTTGGAAAATGGAACATATTAATTATGGGGTAACTTAATTTGTTGATTGTCACTATTTAATTCAAATGTCAGAAATGAATAAATGATAACAGTTTGCATGCTTACAGATTTACTTTCTTTCAAATTGCAAACCATATTTGTATTCATACTTAAATTACACATTTATGATGCCAAATCTTCCTGTTTGTCTGCACTTGTCAAGTTGGATTAATGAAAATTAGTTGGAACATTCTCAGAATAAGAGCAAAATGTGAGTCTGGATCGATCATGTTTTTTTTTTTTGACAATTTTCCAATTTTTAAAATATCATTACAAGCAACCTGCAGGTAGAGACATTCCTTCACGTAAAAGCACGTCTTACCTGCCCATTCTTCATTGACCGGTCTTGATGTTATCCATCACACGAGCTCTACCAAACAGGCCTCCATCCATGGTCCAAAATGTGATTATGTATCTAGAGGCTCTCCTCTCCTCACCAAAAGTAAATCCTCTATCATCTCAGACAGCCGCTGTGCACTCTCAAAAATAACCACAGCAGAAAACAATGGTCTAAAAAAAAACAAAAAACAAAGAAGTAGTTGTGATTTCAACAGACAAAATGAAAACACTGACTTTGAGGCTTCAGGTTGTAGTATTATGCCAGAGTCAGAGAAAAGTGGAGGAAAAAGCATAACATTACAGCAGTGAGATTCTACAAATCACTGCCAAATCCCTTAAAAGCTCTCTCTTTCTCTCTCTCTCTCTCTCGTTCTTTCTCCTCTGTGTGCATCTCTGTCCAGGCACTCCCCCCACACTCTCTCCCTCTCTCCGTTGAACTCTCTCCTCGCTCTCTCTCAGTGCACTAATGGCCACAGATTGGGATTATCATGCAGGCGTCTGTGAAGAAAGCACTAGGTGGACCTTTTTTTTTCATACAGCTGAACCAAATGCGTAGCCCCCTCCCCACCCCCCAGCATGATGGAACTCACTTTGAGAGATTAGATGAGCAGTGATTTGATTCATACTCTCTCTCTCTCACACACACACACACACACTCTTCACACACCTGTCAACACTGGCACAATGGTGGAGAATATCAGAGCAGAAAATACATTTCTGCACCACAGAATGCAGCTGGATTAGATTTATTATTGATTTGAGTTGATGCTCTGGGAAAAGAAGCCCCCGGATCAGTTTGCAGCTCATCATCTGTCAATTAGATGCTCAACGTAGTATCACTACTGCCGCCTACTGTACCAATACACACACAGTGAATCACGTATTGAGACCTCCATCATGTGGGGTTACAAAAAAAAAAGCACACAGCATAAATTCCCTCACGTGTGACTTTTAATTTCAAGTTTCATTGACTCTATGACACATTAGAAAAACTGATTTTCAGTCATTTAACCTAAAACAACAAAGGTCTCAGGTGCCTTTGTAAAACATGACACTTTTTTGTTAAAAACTACCCCAAGTAGACGGACTTCTCCAAACCATCCTCCGCTTTGGTGTACTCCAGGTGAGATTTAAAGTACTGGCTCTGGTATCGCGGGCTGCTCCGCACAAACTCCAGATAGTCAGGAGTTCCAGGGCAGATGACGTTGTCTGCCAACAGGACGCTGCCTTTTCTGAGGAGGCCGCACTCCTGAGGAAAACCACAAAGAGCTTCATGCATCATGGCAGGAAAGAATTTTATCAGCATGAAAATAAGTGCAACAAACTTGCCTCCATCAGCTTTGTGTCGGGAAGGTAGCGATCCTTCCAGTGATCGAGGAAAACCAAATCAAATGTTTTCACTCCAAACTGCTCCTTCATTTTGGGGATCCAGTCACCAGACGCTCCTTCGACCAACTGGACCTGGAAAGAAGAAACACATTGTCATCTGAACTGCTCTGTTCAGGTTGTGACAGTCCCTCTGCGAGGTTCCTTTGCTACTGCTGATTGTTGTATCATCGCAGCAGGACAGCTGACTTGACACTAGACTGAGAGCTGGATTACTTCTTGTTAATAAATCATTTTATTGGTTCATCTCATCCCATGTTTCTCCCTCTTTAGTCCATCCTACGAGCTGGGTTGTAACAAGGTGTAGGGCTGAGTATTAGTACTTCATTCCTTTAAGGTATAATAAAATATCCCTGCAACAAACAGTATCAAAGCATCTTCAGTCAGATGATTCCTGCATTTGATGCTTTTTCCGCTGGGGTTCTTATCTGTTGATGTTATAACTGCTGATGTCGATTTTTTAGTTTATTTGGAGGGCGTTTTGACAGGGACCTTGACCTTATATATATAGAGAGAGAGAGCGGGGGGGAGGGGTCATGCAACAAAGTGCCACTGGTTGGAACTAAGCGTGGGTCGCTGCAGAGATGAGTCGCTGACACACATGAGGTGAGCCTGAGGTTGCCCCTGATGTTGATATGGGGGGAAAAAAGAGTGCAAAACGTCACAGTGTTAATGTCCACACAACATGAAATTCCAACATTGTTAGACATTTGAAATATTAACTTGATTTTCATCCCAGTCAAAATTTAACATCTGGCTGACATAAAAGTCCAACGTCCTTCTGATCACATTTTGACATCTGGTACCTGCTGGGTGTCGACTCTTGAGACGCTTTTTTCCCAATGATCAGTTCGACGTCAGTTAGCACGAGCTTACACAGCAGCAGCAGCAGCAGCAGCTAAAATTCAACAATGTGCCAGTAAACATTCAAAACAAACTTACAGCGGCACCAAAATGGCTCAACTCTGTTGTTAAACAGACTGTTGTTAAACAATAGCCATGTAATGCTAAAAGTTAGTTCTGTCACTGCACGGCTGGGCAAACTGTCACCAACTGTTCTCAGCAAGGAGCTCACACTCCTCCAGCAGCAGCCACAGCCCACGCATACTGTACTGTGGTTAAGTCGAGCGTGGTGTATTTTAAGGAGTTTGCAGGTCAGTGTGCCAAGATACAGTATCACCACTCCATTCACATTATGGGTATCAAAGAAGTACTCAGTTTGTATCAGTAGCCATTTAGGAGTACTGGTATTCATGCTGGTATTGTATTTTTTTAAACAATACCAAGCCCTCACACATTATGTGCATGGTTGATTTTCAGTTTGTCTGGAGACATTTAGGATTTACCTTGTCCTCTAATCCTGCCCATGCAATGACTTGACGTGCAATTGCGGCATAGTCTGGGTTGAACTCAAGAGTGATGAGCTTGCCCTGAGGGGGAAGCAGGCTGGCGATTCGCACCGTGGAGTAGCCACAGTAGGTTCCCAGCTCCAAGACGCTGGCGGGGTTTACCTCAGACACCACTGAGTCAAGAATGCTGCCTGTGGCAACAAAAAAAAAAGATATTCAAACATATAACTGGGTCAAGTAAAGTCATGTTTTTACACATAAAGTCACATCATGAGGAATCAGCACCTTTCTCATCCCCCACATTCATGGCCCACTCCTTGCTTTTGCAGAACTGATCGATGGCTTTGACCACGCTGCGAGGGTCCCCTCTAGTGGCGTTTTTCTGTACTGCAGCAAGGAGCCTCTGAGGGGAAAGACAGGAAAGAAAAAGGAATGAAAAAACTTTTCAGACAGCGCTATAGGCTACCTGACACCCGTCAGTATTTATTCACTCACTGATGCTTTTTTAGATGATTAATAAGCATGCATAATAAAAATTGGGTTGCCAGGTAGTAACCAAAAATTTAAGTAACGGACCCCAGATTTTGGTGTCCATCCTCCTGTTCTTCGGTTTCTTTTTGTTGTGATTTTTCAAAACAAAATTCAACAGAATAGCAATAAGGAGCAATAATACTAGATGTAAAGCATTCATATTTTACTCTTTGCAATTCGATGCCCAAACCTTTCCCTGTCTTAACTGACACCCCAAATCCTTCTGGCCAAATTGGTCATACGCTGGCAAATATATAAAAAAGCAAGGATGCTCTTGCTCTTTCTTCATCTGCGTTTTTTTCCCCCCTAAAAAGATAGGTCAAAGTCAAAATTTTACAAACTATAAATGACTCCATTGTGTAGATACCTCTCTGCTTGCACTGGTGTTTGTATCCAGCATTGTCCCACAAATTATTGTATGGATGTGCACACAAGTACCTTTTATAAAAATGTGATCAAACACTTCACTCAAGGCAAAAGGTGCTTTGATAGACAATGGACTAGTACTAACTATCTTTTCAATTAAATTTCATTAATACTCGTGGATAGATTACTGAACAGCCTGCAGGGCACAGGCCCAGGAGCCAAAAGTGTAACAAGGGGCCCCTCAGCAGGTCAGAACAAATACACAGCACAATGACATGATAATACAAAGGTGTACAAGAAGAAGAGAAAAGGAATAGATACACACAAGACAAATAATACACACAATAGCACAATACAGTGATACAAAGAAGAAGACACAAAGAAGACAGACAATATAACATAAAACTACAACAAAAAGCACATCACTTACAAAAACAGAATAAAAAAACTACACACAACAGTGCATCATATGTAAATGCTTGTCAAATTAAAAACAAGCGATAAAGTCCTGAGTTAAAGGTCAGCAGCACTCTCATAGGCTGCAATCACTACTCCCAACCCCGTCGCCTAGAAATGATGTTTGTATGATACTAAACTGCTTTCTTAATAACGTTTTTGTGGTGAAGTTATCGCTGCCTGGATTATGTTCAGAGACGTTCCTTTTAGGTAATGAAAAACTACATGCATGTATCATGTAGGCTTCAGATAGATGGCAGATGTGCAACGTGCCGTGGTGCCAAAACTTCAGACTCACATCCACACTCCAGCCTTACGGTTAGACAACAAAAACACTTTAAGGTTAGTTAAGGATTGCAATTTCTTTAACATCTTAATAAAACTGTAATAAGAAAGACTCTTAGGTTAACATACCCATGATAAATCCAATCAGGCGTTTTCGATCACCTTACCTGACCTCTTCTCAGGACTTAGCGTGTGTACAGACCAGACCAGACTTGACCCACTCTCTCACTCTACTGTTAGTTTTGTTGTTATTATCGTGGGAAAAGTTGCACCTGATACTTTTGTGTAGAGTTTCAACTGATGAAACACAAACTGTCAAAGTCCAATCCGAGCAGAGGTCGGACCAACCAGTACTAACACCCTAGTGGGTGTGCAATGCCTAATATGCTTAATAATAGTATGCCCCATAATTGAGTGGTTTAAAATCCATTCCAACATTTTATTCCAGGGATCCAAAAAAGCAACTTTTCAGTTCTCAACTGTGAGCTGCATCCTGCCTTAAATACAAAAAAAACAAACCAAAAAAACCCCAGAAGACTATTTAATGACACATTGTGTAAAAGGCATGTTTCTGGATTTTGGCTGTAAGCAACCCTGAGTATGAGCATAAAATAAAAGTACAAAATGTAACGTTAGTGCTTGTTTCCACTTTTCTTATCTGTTTATTTATTGAGAAACATTGTTAACATGTTGTGATGATTTAAAAAAAAAAAAAAAAAAAAAGAAAGCCTAAAGGGTTTTTTTTCTTTTACTTTCATTGGGGATGTATTATGTATGAGGAAGTATCAGAAAACTCCTCTCAGGAAACAATGAGCTGGACTCACATTTGTACACATGCATGCATGCCTGGTGTGTGTATGTGTGTATACTTTGACACACGCTGGGTCTGATGGAACTATATCAAAGACTTTGGCTGAAATCCATAAATCTCTGTGCGGTCACAGACAGATATAACATGCAAAAATGAAGTACAAGTTTTGACCAGCTGACACCAGACGTCACAAAAAGTCAGTGTTTAATGAGATTTAAACACAGACAGACACACACACAGATGTCACTATAACACTGACGGCGGCTCTGTTACAGTAACGTGTCCCAGTGAACCAGCATACACAACAATAGAACAGTGGGACACCTAAACAGGATGCAGCTGTTATGATTAGTATTAGTTACACTAGTGAAAGGTCTATTGTGTCACGTTGAATCTGTTCCTGACGTGCAGCTAATTTGTTTTCTCAAAAGCTTAGTGAAGCCAGATTAAAAACTGGCCTCTCACAAACCAGTCAAGTTGCAGTTACAATTTATATCCATGTCTGTCTAGACTCATATGGAGCCATGACAGCAGATAATGTTTCAAATGTTGCTGCAAAAATGCTACAAAGTCTAAATAATGGATGCTGCACACACACCTTCAATCTTGCAGCATAGAAGATACAATCAGCAGTTTCAAGATTAGTGTCACCTTCACAAGAATGAGACAGACGCAAGTTCACAGGGACTTTGAGATTTGACCACCAAAATCTGATCAGTTCATCATTGACTCCACGTTATACAACATAACTTTACCTGTGTAAGCACAACACTGGACTTATTTCACATCACAGAAGTAATTAAACTCATGTAAGCCTAACGTTGAAGCACACTGACACAAAGGCAGTGAGGAGAGAAAACTTTTTTTAATCTACTCCACGTAGATATTAAACCGCTGAACATAAAAATTGATCATTAACATTGGCTAAGAAATGAAAACATTATAGCACTACTTGTATTTTTTTACGAGCCAGTCTCGCCTGGTCCTATACGCCAGCGATCTCTTACGAATGGGCCCGAATGGGGTGAAGCAGTCAATGTGGTGTCTATGTACAGTATATACTGTATGTCAGTAACCACTACCCCGCCCACCAGTGTCGCAGTTAAAATCACTGGGTGCTGCTGCTGACTGCTGGTAAGGAGGCTATATAGCTACAGTTCGAGGAGAGCAGTACAGTCAAATGACCACTTGCATTTGCAGATCTCGCATTTGCCACGACAGAAGTGTAGCAACACGGTCAAAAAGGAGTGCCTGAGATTTAACTGATGACTTGACTGTTTTTCCAGCTCTTAGTGCAAAATACTTTATAAACTTTCACCTGTTAATAGCCTATCTATGTTATCAATTAACAGATTTGTCTACACATTTAAAAAATATGATTATCCATACACAGATTGAGCTAAAGTTTAACAACACTCCAGCAATTTTGCAAATCCTTTTGCTACAATTATGGCCCCACAATAAATCATTAGAGTGAATTTAATTTGTGTTCGATAATGTAGAAACATGCTTAGTTTATTTGAACTACCTTTACAATGTGCACACGTACTTCATTGTGACATTTGACCTACACTGTGTGTGTGTGTATGTGTCCTTTTTAAAATACCCTATTTTCTGTCAACCTA